>NW_025211109.1:4361-8948 GCF_004010195.1 Chiloscyllium plagiosum
ACTGCATCAGAACCACGTCTTCTGACACCATTATGTAATCCTGACAACTTCCTGTACTCTGGTGATATCACTTCAGTCTCTCTCCATGTGGTACTCCTCGCTGTGTCGGTCTATTTGCTGCCTCTGTCTGTGTTGCTCCCTCTTACAGCTCGTCTGAGATCCTGAGTCAATAAAACTGTCCATTCCAGAGAGATGCAGCAGGGCAGGCCAGGGACGGAGACTGGGATTTTTGTGGTCTCTGGTGGACTCTGTGCCACTCTGCACAAGTTATCCTCACTGCATCAATCTAATTTCCTATTCTGTCCATTTCTCGGCCTCATGCAGGTAATCAGGATATTACTAATTCCTGTCTCATCCATCACCTAATTGAAGACGCTTGGTCAGCCAGAGAGAGATGGAGAGGGAGATCTGGAACCTTCAGTAAATCCTGCAGCCGGTAAGATCACTCACAGTAAACAGCACAGGGTGGAGGTAGTAGGGGACTATATTCAGACCTGGAAGACAGGACGTAGATACAGAACTGGGCAAGGAACAGCAACATTCTAGGCTTCATATTCATTACCTTGTTAGGGTCCTGCTCTTATCTGTGCTGTACTGGTCCTCAATGCGTCAGCACAGGAATCGCAGGCACCAGTCCTGGCCCATGTTGTATCAGTTATCTCTGTAATATCCTCCAGTCCCGATAATCTTTCCTCTGTTTGGAATCTCCTGTAGTCCACAACATTCTCTCTGTCACTGTCAGGTTCTCTCACTCCGAACGCCCCAATGCCTAACGTTCTCCAGTAGATACTAATTTCCTTCATCCCTGCAAACCCCGACAGTCCTGTATATCCCTGTAAGCTCCTCCCACCAATACCACCCTTCATATGAATATATTTGTCTTTAACGTTTCCATCGGTCCCTACCTAGGTAATCTTCTCCAGCTCCTACAACCCTTCCTTAGCTGTGAAAGATTTGTAATCTCTTTATCATTCTCCAATTCTTCGAGCTGAATTGTTTTAAATTTCACCCTTGTTCCTGACCCCACACCCCTCCCGATCAGAGGAACCTCTTTCAGTTTGTGCAACCCTCCCCATTTGTGTAACTGTCTCCAACCCAGTAACCTTGCATTCTCCATTGCCTTCTTATCTCTGTAGTCTCCAGAAGCTAGAAACTGCCTTATATCTGTAAACTTATTCTGTCACCACAACCTTCCATATCTCTGTCAGTAGATACAATACTACCCTACTGAAACACACTGCTGTCTGTGCCGCTCAGTCTGCCCCCCTCTCCCTAAATCCATCCCTATCCTTATCTCCAGAATCTAATCCAGCTCCCTCTATCTCTGTAAATTCCTCCACTCCTCAAACCCATTTGTCCCATTGACATTCTTGACCAGATGTAACTCTGTTTAACTCAAACATCCTCGAGGCCCTGTAAGCCTCCCTATCTCTGTAACCTCTACCCATCCGTTCAACTCCCCACTACTGAGGATTGACTCCCTGCTTTTGCCATAAGGCAGATGGAATGACAGTGAACAGATATAATGGAACTGTCATTCCGGAGATGTAGATGCAGAATGACCGTTGATAGGAAGGGAATATTGAAGAGTTGTTGGGATAGAGTCATAGAGTCAATGAGATGTACAGCATGGAAACAGATCCTTCAGTCCAACCCATCCATGCCAACCAGATATCCCAACACAATCTAGTCCCAAGAGGCAAACTAGGCAAAAAATCAACAAGTTGCGAAGAAAGGATGAGGTTAATTCATTAATGAGATAGCCACATGGAACTGAAGATCAAAATTTGTAGTGTATTTGGGTGGAGCTGAGAATAAACAAAGAGCAGCAACCATTAGCAGGAATTCCTTTATAGGCACCAGACAGTGATGGCAATGTCAATATGGTTACAGTCAGGCCACTGAATGTACTTGTAGCAAGGGCGGTACAGTAACTGTGTGTGACAGTGGTCTCCATCCCGACTGGATAACTAATGAGTATCAAGGCTGGAATGGATGGAATCCTGGATTAGATACGAGATGGTTTTCTGTACCATCACATCAAGGAGCCATCAACAAAATTGTCGACTGTAGATCAAATGCTGTGTAATAATAAGTATCTAAAAATCCCATTATAAAGGAGTTTTGTGAGCAGAGACCCATAATGTTATGCAGGACATATTGAGTTTGAGTTCGGACCATGAGATGTAGGAGTAGAATGAGGCCATTTGGCCCATTGAGGATGCTCTGCCCTTCAATCAGATCATGGGTGACCTGATGATCTTTAACTCTACTTTCCTGCCTTCTCCACAAAACCCTTGTTTCCCCGATTCATTTAAACCTCACCATCTCTACTGTAACTATTCTTAATGACCCAGCCTCGGCAGCCCCCTGCAGTCAGGAATTCCCACAGAGTCACTACCCTCTGAATGAAGACATTCCTCCTCCTCTCCATCTTAAATGGGTGAGCCTTTGCTGGGGTTTTCTGCTCTCTGGTTACAGATTCTCACACAATTGAAATGAAAAGAAGTGATAAATATGATTATTGCAGATGACATGAAAATTGGTGAAGTTGGGGTGAATGAGCAAGCAGATCCAAGGTTGAAGGAGGTTACTATCAGTTGGAAAGATGTGGAGAGAAATGGCAAAATGAGTTTAATCTGGACAAATGTGAGGTCATGTCAAAATCAAGAAGAAAGTTAGGCTACTGAGGGACATTGATAAACAAAAGGATCTTGGCAAGTCAGTAACTTCCTGAAAATGGCAACAGAAGTGTTTCAGATGGGAAGGAAAGCAAATAGAATACTGGCCGTCATCGGTCACAACATTGGGTATAGTGGTTTGCATCTGATGCTGTAATTGTCCAAAACGTTTGTTTGGCCACATTTGGAGCACTGTGTGCAGTTCTCATCTTCACACAATAGGAAGGATGGGGAAGCTTTGGAGAGGGTGTAAAAGGGTTTAATCAGCATTTTGCCTGTGTTGGACTTTTTAAGTGTTTTTTTGGTGTAAGAGGAAATTTAAGCAAAGTTGGATTGTTTTGCGAGATTATCAGAGGGTGACAGGTGACCAGGTACAGGAACAAACATTGGGAGAGGAACAGATAATATGGATAGTCAGAATCTCTTTTCCAATGTGTCAGTTTTAAATACTAGAGCGCATAGGTTTAAGGTGAGAAGAGAAAGTGTGGTGGGCCGAAGGGCCTGTTGCTGTGCTCTACTGTTCTATTTTCTAACGACCCAGCATCTGCCCGATCAGAGCCCCTCAGAATGTTTCAGTCCATTTCTTTCTCATTTTCTAAACTTCAATGGGTTCAACCTTAATCTACTCCACCTCTTCTCATTAGAAAATCCCTCCATTCCCAGGATCAGCCGAATGACCCTTCCCTGACCTGCCTCCAATGCGACAATATCTTTCCTTCGGGCACTCACACTGTTCATAATATTCCAGGTGTGGTCTGACTGGTACCTTGCGTCATTTTAGCAAGATTTCCCTAGTTTTTAACTCCATTTCCTCTGTAATAAATGGCAGCATTTGATTTGCCTTCTCTATTGCCTGCTGACCCTGTAAGCTACCTTTTTTCAGATTGATAAACAAGAACTCCCACAACCTACTTCCAGTCTGAAACCAAACAGTGTTAGCCTCACTGTAAGTCAAGAGCGTGCTGAAATGAGTGAGAAAGGATATGTCAATAAAAAATAACTTGACCCTTAGAAACACATTTAATAAAGGAGAATGTGTTTTTGAGCCTGTTGGATTTAATTTGTTGGTGTGAGTATAAATGGCAGCATTGTAAGTGTGTAGGAGGGGTGTAGTCGTATGGGGGGTATGGTGTATTTGATTTTTCAGAAGCCTTTACGCAAGTTTCAATAAGAGCTAATGAGTAACTTGGTAGAGAATAGGGCCTCTTAAATATCAATAAGGTCACCTATGTGAGGAACCTGAGGAGAAGGGTGACATATTGGACAAAACAATCTTATCAGTATTTACTGTGGAGAAAAATATGGAAGCACAGGAACTTGGGGAAAAATATAAAGATGTCTTAGAAAGAATCCTCAACAGAGAAGAGAAAGTGCTGGAATCTTAAAACAACAAAAGCTCGATTCATTCTCAGTAGCTCATTAGGTCTATGCTAGAAGATTGTGGGAAGCTAGGGAAGAGATTGCAGTGTCCCGAACAGAGATGTTTATATTATCAACAGACACAGTGAGATACTGGAAGACTGGAGGGAGGATAATGTTGTTCCATCACTTAAGGGTTGCAGGGAAAAGCCAGGAAATTACAGCCCAGTGAGCCCAGTGATGTGGAAGTTGTTGGGGGAGATTTTGAGAAAGGAGCTACGTATATTTGGAAAGACAAGGGCTGATTTGAGATGGTCAGCATGGCTTTGTGAGTGGAAAACTGTGTTTCACAAACTGGATTGTCTCTTTGAGGAGGTGGCCAAGAGATAGATAGTCAACGTTGGCCACATGGACTTCAGCAAAGCATTTAACAGGGTTTGAAGGGATGTAGAACATCTAGTCAAGAGGAAGAAGGAAGCTTATTTAAGGTTGAGGAAGCAAGCGTCAGACAGGTTTCTAGAGGGTAACATGGAGCAGCACGACGGCA
>NW_025211109.1:9176-18199 GCF_004010195.1 Chiloscyllium plagiosum
TAGCCAGGAAGGAACTGAGGAATGGACTTAGGACAGCTAGAAGGGGGCATGAAAAAGCATTCTTGGGAAGGATTAAGAAAAACCATAAGGCATTCTCTACTTATGTGAGGAACAAGAGCATGGCCAGAGTGAGGGTAGGGCTGATCAGGATAGTGGAGGGAACTTGTGTCTGAAGTTGGAGGAGGTAGGGGATTTCCTTAATGCATACTGTGCTTCAGTATTCACTCCTGAGAGGGACCTTTGTTATTTGTGAGGACAGCGTGAAACAGGCTGATTATATGTGAACAGATTGATGTTAAGAAAGAGGATGTGCTGAATATTGTGTAAAACATAAGGATAGATAAGTCTATTGGACCAGACGGGATGTGCCCAAAGTTACTACATGAAGTGAGGGAAGAGATTGCTGTGCACTTGGCAATGACCTTTGTGCCCTCACCGACCACTGGAGTTGTACCAGATGGTTGGAGGGCGGTAAATGTTATTCCCTTGTTCAGGAAAGGGAATATGGACAATGCTGGGAATTTCAGACCTGTCAGCCTTATGTCTGTGGTGTGCAGATTATTGGAGAGGATTCTGAGACAGGATTTATAATTCCTTGGAAAACCATAGTTTGATTAGAGGTAGTCAGCATGGCTTTGTAAGGGGCAGGTCATGCCTTGCAAATCTTATTGAGTCCTTTGGCGATGTGACAAAACACCTTTATGGTTCATTCAGAAAGTACAGAGACATGGGATACAGGGAAACCTGACTGTCTGGATACAGAATTCTTGGCTCATAGAAGATCGAGGGTAATGATGAATGCAAAGCATTTATCCTGGAGCTCAGTGACCAGTGGTTTTCTGCAGGGAGAGGTTACAGGACCTCTGCTTTTTGTGGTTTTATAAATGACTTGGATGTGTGAGTGGAAAAGTGGGTGAGAAAGTTCGGTAATGACACGAAGGTTGGTGGAATGGCTGATCGTGTGGAGGGCTATTGTAGGTTGCAACTGGGCAATGACAGGACGCAGAGCTGGGCTGAGAAGTGGCAAATGGAGTTGAATCTGCAAAAATGTGAAGTCATTCATTTTGGAAGACTGAATATGAATGCATAATGCAGGGTTAAAGGTAGGATCCTTGGCAGTGTGGAGGAACAGAGGGATCTTGGGTTAAGTTGCCACCCAAGCGGATAGGCTTGTTAAGCAGGAATATATTGTGCTGGATTTCATTAGCTGGGGGATTGTGTTTTAAAGCCGTGAAGTTATGATGCAGCTCTATAGGGCCCTGGTTAGATCCCACTTGGAATATTGTGTTCAGTTCAGGTTCCTTCATTACATAATGGATGTGGAAGCTTGAGAGACGGTAAAGAGGAGATTTACCAGGATGCTGCCTGTACTGGAGAGCATGTCTTATGAAGAAAGCTTGAGGGAGCTAGGGCTTTTCTCATTGGAGAGAAGAAGGCTGAGGGGTGACTTGGTAGAGGTGAACACGATGATGAGAGGCAAAGGGAGAGTGAATAGTGAGAGACATGTTTTACCCTGACATAAATAGCTATTACAAGGGGGTATAATTTTCAGGTGATTCTCGGATGGTTAAGGGGAGATTTCAGAAGTAGGTTCGTTACATATAGAGTGGTGGGTGAGTGGAATGCACTGCCAGCGGTGGCAGTAAAATTAGATGCATTCGGGACATTTAATATACTTCTGGATAGGCACATGGATGATAATAAAATGAAGGGTACGTAGGTTAGTTTGATCATACAGTCAGATAAAGGGCTGGCATGGCATCATGGCCTAAGGGTCTTGTGCTGTACTGTTCTGTGCCTGTATGGTAAACTGGGTAATAAGCTCAGATCAATGTAAAAGAATATGGCATTCAGGAGGACCGAGGGAACTGGATACAAAATTGGGCTTGATGGTGGGAGACAGAGGGTGATGAGAGACATGTTGTTTTTCTGACTGGAGGCATGTGACCAGCGGTGGAGTGGGTCCCTGTTGTTTGTCATTTGGATAAATGGTTTGGATGGGAATATTGGTTTCCTGGTAAGTAAGTTTTCTGGGTTGCACTGAAATTGCTGGTAAAGTGGACAGTGAAGAATGTTATCTGTGGTTCAACAGGATGAACAGTACACTGGGATAGTGGGCTGAAGAAAAGCAGATGGAGTTTAATTATATATCTGTGAGGTGTTCCATTTTGGTGAAACAAATCAGGGTGGTACTTGTACAGTTAATGTTTGGGCCCTGGGTAGTGTTTTCAGTCAGAGATCCAGTGACCCAGGTACACAGTTCTTTGAATGTGGTGTCACAGGTAGACAGGCTGGTGAAGCAGGCGTTTGGAGTGGTGACCTTCATTCGGGAGAGCATTGAAAGTAGGACAAGGATGTCATGTTGTATCTGTACAAGATATTGGCAAAACCACCATGAAACCATTGTTGATCAGCAGGATGAACTCTATTAGTTCATTTACCTCATTTAGGGAAGGACATTTGACACTCTAACTTGGTTTGGCATACACGTGACTCCAGACCCACAACAATTTGACTGACTCTGAGCTATCCTCTGGGCAATTAGCAGTGGGGACAACGATTGATGGTCCAATCAGTGGCACCCACATCCCATGAATGAATAAATAAAAATACTTATGTCCCTCCCGACCTCTGCAAACCCCTCCAGCTGCAGCAATCCGTTCAGGCCCTGACCACTCTCTGTAACACTCTCACCACCTCCAATCCCTTCAATTCTCCCTGTTCCTATCGGTTAAATATGCCCTGACAATGTTTCCCCTTCCCAACGCCCTCCCCCTGCTAGCAGACCCGCTGCAATCCCTTTTAAACATACTCCAAAAACACACTCTCACTTCAGGATTTTAAGCACTTTGTGGTGATCTTCTCAGCCTCATAATCTAGTATGATCCCTTTTGTCCTGAGTGAGGGACCAGTGGGGATTTCTTGTTGAAGTTATGTCTGTTTCAATGGAAAGCCCTTTATTTGAATGATTTACACTGTTCCTTCAAATATTTTCCACTGTCCATTTACGGTCACATATTTCAGTCTGTTTAACCTGTTTACCTTCGTCAGTTCTCCTTTAAAAATTGGCTGTTTTTGTTTCTAGTTGTAGCTTGTCCTTTCTGTGATTCACTTTAAAACTATATATTTCTTTAAACTGCACTTTCTCACAATTTCCCAGAGGATCTCTCCAGGTGACATTACTCATTCACTAAGTTTCATCACACAACGGTCGATCTGAGATAGTTACATCCCTAGCCAGTTGCACAATGTGTTATTCAAAGAAACACTGAAAAAAAATCTCTGAACTCCTCTTTCAATATCGCTCTTATCAGTGTGAATGTCCCAGATTTTGGGAATATTGAAATTTCCCAAAATTATCACAATGCTTTTATTAAAAATTCTAATTGATTCCTGTTTATTGCAGTGATGAACAATGAAATGCTGTTCGATGGCTAAAACTGTTCTGCTCCTTGAGTCCTTGGCAAGTAGTGGCCAGAGTTTACATTCAGACTGACTCTACTTCATGTTCTGAGACCAAATGCTTTCTCTGTAATGCCTTTATTACCCATTATTGTTAGCATTGCCCATTTTGCCTGAATTTCCACAAGGTTGTGAACCATTGAATATTTATGTTCCACCTTTTGTTCGTTCTGGAACCATGTCTCACTGCTGCCTAAATCTCTTTTATCTCTGTGTCACAAATCCATCTACCCCATTGCAGAGACTTTTTCCATTCCAAACAAAACATAACTTACTCTTTCCCACAATTTCCTGTCACAAACAGATTCACTGATGTACAGTTTTAACTAAACTTTTTCCCATCCTGTTCCTTTCTGCTTGTCTTCAGGCATATCCCCATGCTGTTCCGATGCTTCACCTTTTCTATTTGGATTTGGAGAGCTCCTTTCACCTGAACCATGTCCCTGCATCCTCTCTGTCAGTTTAAAGCCCTGTCCGTAAACTTACCGACATGATTGGCCAGGACACTGGTCACATCATGGTTCCAGTGGGGCCCAGTGCAACGGGATTGTTTTTATTAACTCATGGGATGTTGGTATCTCTGTCTGACCTGCCTTTCTTTCCCAGCCCTAGCTGCCCTTGAACTGAGTAACTTGCTCGGCCATTTCAGAGGGTCATTGAGAGACAAACACTTTGCTGTGGGTATTTTGTGCAGACCACGTGAGGATAGGCAGATGTCCTTCTCGAAATGACAAGTGTTTGTATTTTTTGTACATTAGCAATTGTCTCATATTTATTTATGGATTATTAATTATTATCTTTAAAAGTATTGTTTTCAAATTCCCCCATTTCTGGTGGTGGGATTCAAACATGTCTCCCCGAACATTAGCTGAGGTTTGGGATACATGCTCTAGCAATAATGCCACTAGGCCTTCACTTTGCCTGCTCACTGGTTGTTCATTCCTAACCGGTTATACCATCTTGAAGCAGAACCCCTTCTTCCCACACAATTGATTGATTCTGAGACATTCTGACATGATTGTTTGAGCCTGATACCTTCCAGCACTCTGGTGATATCACACAGTATCTCTCTCCATGTGGTATCGCTCACTGTGTGGGTCTAATTGCTGCCTCTGTCAATTCCCCTCGCTCTTATAGTTACTCCAGATCCTGAGTCAACAGAATTCTCCACTCCAGAGAGACGCAGCAGCAGAGGCCAGGGATGGAGTCTGGGATTTTCCAGATCTCTGTTTTACTCAGGACCATTCTCCATGTGTAACTCTCACTACATTAGTATAAATTCCAATTCTGTTTATTTGTCTGTCTCCTGGAGGTACTCAGGAAGGTCCTGACTCAACACATTTCACAGCTGCTGGGTGTCTCGTCCATCACCACATTGAAGATGGTTTGTCAGCGAGAGAGACCATGGGCAGGGAGATCTGGAGGCTTCAATAAATCCTGCAGTGAGGTAAGATCACTCACAGTGCATAGAGCAGAGAGCAATGAGAGGGCTCCATATATCAGCTAACAAGACATGACATAGATACAGTGCTGGAGGGGGAGCAGAGTACATACAAACCTCAGGCTCAATCACCACCCCTGCTGTAAGTTTTGTTGTACTGAGACAGTATCGGGAGTGTCACAGTTACCAATCCAGGCCTGTGCTGTCTTAGTGAGCATCAGTACAACAGAGGGGAAAGCAGGCTTCCCAAGAGAGGATGGGAATGCTGCCTGGGATTTCTCTTCTGTATTTCCCTCTCCAAAATTGTATCTATGGCATGTCGCATGGACCGGTGTCTTCAATAATTTTTAACTCCTATAACGGTTCCTAACCCTGTAACCTCCTCCCTTCCCTATAGTCCTTCCACATGTTTGAAATGAACTGCATTCCAGCCTACCATCCCAATCTCTGTAACTTGCTTCAGTGTCTATCTCGGTAGTCTCCTCCTCCAATGGCAGAGTCATGCAGCACGGAAACAGAACCTTTGCTTTGATCCAACTAGTCGATGCTGAACACGGTTCCTGAACGAGTCGCCTTTCCCTGCAATTGGCCCGTATCCCTTCAAACCTTCCCCTCTCCATGTATCCACCCAAATGTCTTTTCCATGTTGTCATTGTGCTTCTCGCCATCACTTCCCCCGGCAGCTCATTCAATTTGTGCACCATGCTCTCTGTGAAAAATGTTCTCCTCTGATCACTCTTAGGTCTTCCCTCTCCCACCTCATATTTCTGCCCTCCAGTTATGGACTCCCCTACCCCGGGGTAGAGACCTTCACTATTCACCTTACCCGTACCCTTCATGGTTTATAAACCTTTATAAGGTCACCCCTCAGCCACCTACGCCCAATGGAAATACGAAGGACAATGCCACTGCCACTACTTTGCTATAATGTTCTGGGATACAGTTGTTCAAGACCTAGGGCTTTTTCTACATTTGTGTTCTAAGACATCCAGCACCACCTCTCCTGTAATGGGGACTCTTTACAAGACATCACTGTTTCTTTCCCTTTGTTTTCTAGTCTTTGTCCACAGTACATTCTGACATAAAATATTCATTTCGGGTCTCGCGCATCTCCTGTGGTTCCACACCTGAGGGGCCTTATTGTCTCTCTCGTTGCTTTTTTGTAATTGTATGCTGCAGAATTTCCTTGCATTCTCCTTATCCTTATCTGCCAAAGCTATTGAATTCCCACTGTTTTGCTTTCCAGCTTATCCACCCTATCCTTGTAAGTCAAACCCTTCAGTATCAGTAACATCTTCGCCAGTCTTTGCTCTGTGTACAGTTTCAGAAAATGCTTCCTAAATCGGGAGAATCAGGATTCTACACAGTACTCCAACTGGGGACCCAGGAATGTCTTGTAAAGCCGTATCATGATGTACCAACTCAATGCTCTGACCCATGAGGGCAAGTGTACCTAATCTGCTTGCACCACCCTGTCCACCTGTGATGCCACTTAGAATGAACAATGTCACTGCACCCCTTGGTCTCTCTGTGTGTTCGACAGCATTGAATGGGGCCCTACCATTAACAGTGTTAGTCGTCCCTGTTTTGTCTTAACAAAATCCATTAATTAAAATCAATCTTTCATTCCTTGACCAACTTGTCCAGTTGATCAAGAGCCTCTTTGATAACTGTCTTCACTCCCCACTGTAATACTTATTTTACTTACGAACAATGATTCCTATATTCTCGTTTATGTAAATAATGCACATGTGGCCCCAGCACCAATCCTCTGGCACACCGCTGGTCAGAGCCTCCAGTCCACACAACAACCCTCTCCCACTACCCTCTGTCTCCTACTGTCAAGCCCATGTTGTGTCCGGTTGTCTCGCTCTCCCTGATCCCATGTGATCTAACCTTACTAACGAGTACACCAGGCTAAACCCTGCCTAAGGCCTTGCTGAAGTCAGCATAGACAATGTCTACTGCTCTGTCTTCATCTATCTTGTTAATTACCTCTTCAACAAACTCAGTCAAGTCTGCGAGACACTACTTTGTATGCACTAAGCTGTGCTGACTATCCCTAATCAATACTTGCCTTTCCAAATGCATGTAACTCCTGTCCTGCAGAATCACTTCCAACAACATTCGCACCACTGACATCAAGCTAACTAGTGTTTAGGTCCCTGGCTTCCCCTCGCAGCCTTTCTTAAATACTGGCACAGCATTAGTGACCCTCGAGTCTCCCAGCTCATTACCTGTAGCTGTCTTTGATAGAAATATCTCTTTAAGGGACCCCGCAATTTCTTCCCTAACCACCCGCCCTATGTCATGGGATACACCTGATTAGTTCCGAGAGAGTTGCCTAATTTTTATGCGTTTTAAAACGTTCAGCACTTCCTGTTCGCCAATGTGGACTCTTGTGAAGACATCACTGTTTATTTCCCTGACTTCCCCAGAGTTTCTCCACAGTAAGTTCCGATGTGAAATGTATGTTCAAACTGATAAAAGTGTGGTAATTTTGCCAAAGTGCTCCCCTACAGACACTTCAGTCCCTTTCCCGACTTTTGTTTCCCAAGGGGAGGTCAGGTTTTATCCCTTTCTCCAGTCAGGCCATTTCCATACTGACTGAGACAGTTTTCTTGAACATACTGAACAAATTCCTCCGATCCAAGCTGTATACATTATGGCAGTCCCAGTCGAGGTATGGAAAGTTAAAATCCCTGACCATTACGACCCTATTATTCTTAGACATCTGAGATCTCCTGATACATTTGCTGCTCTATTTCCCGTTGACTATTGGAGGCCTGTAATACAGTCATATCAAAGTGATGACTCATTCTTATTTCTCAGTTCCACTAAGAGAATTTCACTGGGCGATCCCCAGGCACATCCTCTCTAAGTGCTGCAGTGATTTTTTTCACTAATCAAGAACTCCACTCTCCCTCCATTTTTGTTTCCTGTTCTGTCTTTCCTCTAGCATCTGTCTCTGGAACATTGAGCTGCCGGTCCTGTCCGTCCCTCAGCTGTTGTTCTGTAATACCTGCGAATTTTCAGTCCCATGTTCCCATCCATGCCATGCGCTCATCTGCCTTATCTGTCAGGCCTTTTACATCAAAGTAAGTGAAGTTTAATTGATCGGTTTTCCCTCATTGTCTGCTCTGCTCTTGCCTGCCTTATCGATTGAAATGACTCTTTGAAATTCAGTCCCCACCTCCACCTTCAGACTGTAGACTGAGACCATCCCCATCACTGTGGACAACACCCTCACCCTTCATGTCATCTGTAAACCTTCTGCCGTCACATCCAACTCATTAATGTACATAATAAACAGCGATGGTTCCTGCACAGATCCCTGTGGTACATTCGATGGTGAAAGGCTTCTAATCACAGAAACAACCCTCCACCAGTTTTGATTCCAATTTGCCAACTTACCTTGGATCCCATGGGCTCTTCCCTTTTGGACCAGCCCTCCATGTGGGACCTTGTCAAAGGCCTTAATGAATTCCATGGAACCCACAACATCTGCACTGCCCTCATCAACATTTTCAATCGTAATTTCAAAGGAAACTCAGCTGAATTCATCAGACAGGATCTTCCTTTACCAAATCCGTGCTGACTATCCCTAATTGTTTCTTGCCTTTCCAGGTATTGCTTCAAATTGTCCCTCAGAATTGTTCCCAATAATTTCCCTCCCCCTGCTGTCAGACTATCTGCTCTGTAATTAGCTGTCCTATCCTTTGGGTCCAGTGACCACAACTATCTTCGTTTTAACATTGTTATGGATCAGACAGGTTGACCGATTAAGGTGTGAAACTGGAGCAGGGCCAGATTTGGGGCCATTAGGCAAGATCGAGCAGAGGTAGATTGGGGGAATTAAAAATCACACAACACCAGGTTATAGTCCAACAGGTTTATTTTGAAGCACTAGCTTTCGAAGAGCAGGTGATCATCCTAAAAGATGAAAGGCTTAAACTAAATGTGTTTGATATTACATTCCATGACACTGCTATCATGTTGCTATAAATTCTGAGCCTGATGATTGTGCTCCACAACTACATATGAAGTAGCGCTCCGAAGCCTAGTGCCTCCAGATAAACCTGCTGGACTGTAAGCTGGTGCTGTGTGATTTTTAACTTTG
>NW_025211109.1:18807-21438 GCF_004010195.1 Chiloscyllium plagiosum
CTGGTGTTGTGTGATTTTTAACTTTGTACACCCCAGTCCAACACCGGCTCCTCTACATTATTACTACCATCGATTGGGCAAGTCTGTTTGAAGGAAAAGGAATGACTGGCAAATGGGAAGCTTTTAAAAGTGTGATCTCAAGAATCCAGGGCCAGTGTGTCCCTGTTAGAGTGAAGGGAAAATCTGGCAGGTTCAGGGATCCCTGGCTGATGAGGGATATTGTGGCTCTGTTCGGGAAAAAGAAAACAGCATACATAGAGTTTAAGCTATTCGTATCTTCTTCCAGTCCGAAAGACATGATCAATCTGTGGAGCCGGTACAATCCTCTTCGGTCCCTGCAGCACTCCTGTTCTGTAGAACTCACTGCAATGCCTGTGACTATCTGATCCAGTTCGGAAAAGACTCACTATCTGTGTAACATCCTCCGTTGCCTATCACCCATCCTGTCAATGTCAGGTCTTCCAATCTGTCCATCATCTACTCATCTCCCTAACCTTCTCCATCTCTTACACCCCTATCTGTGTAAATGTCACCTTCCCCTACAAACTTTCCCACTTTGACCAAACTGCAGGAGTTACTAATGCTGCCTTATCTGTGAAACTGTCTCCAACCAAAAAGGATGTCCTTATCTCCCGGTAAAATTGTCATACACCACACCCTCTATACCTAAATAACTTGCAGAACCTAAGCCTTTCAATAACTATAAACATCTTCAGTCACGACTGTCCTCCACATATCTGTTTGTTCTTCTAATCTATAAAACCGTCTAGATTTCTGTAATCTGCTCCATACACATAAAACACTCTTGTCTGTGCAAACCACCCCATCCTACCATCATCCTTATGCCTGTAACTGCTGCATCCCTCCCCACCTCCCCATCTCCATGAACTCCTGTAGACCTTACAGCTCTCCACATTTCTGTAACACCATGTGGCTCTATGCTCCTCCCTCCCTGTGAAACCACCTCTAGTCCCCACACCCCTCCCAGTCTGGGTCATCTGCTCCAGATCAGACTATTGCTGACAATCCTAGCAATCCATCCTATTTGTGTGTCTTCATTCATATCCCATCTCTCCAGCTTTTTGAAACCTCTTTGTGCCATTGTGAGTCTCCCTATTTAGAATATAGAGCAGTTCAGCACAGTGCAGGCCCTTCGGCCTTCGACGTTGCACTGACCTTTTATCCGACTCTCAGATTAAACTAAACTACAGACCCTACATTTTACTATCATCCATGTGCCTATCTAAGTGTTGCTTAAATGTCCCTCATGTATTGGACTCCACTACAAATGTTGGCGGTGCATTCCATGCATCTGCCACTCTATGTGTAAAAAAAAACACTCACATCTCCCGTAAAACTTTCTCCAATCACCTTCCATTTATGTCCTCTCGTTATAGCCATTTGAGCAATGGGAAAAGTATCTGGTTATCCTCTCTATCGAGGCCTCAAATCATTGTTCACTTCTATCAAGTCACTTCTCATCCTTTTTCAATCCAATGAGAAAAGCCCTAATTCCCTCAACTTTTCTTCATTAGATCTCCACTCCTGATAAATCTCCTCTGCACCCTCTCTAAAGCTTCCACATCTTTCTGATAATGAGGCAACCAGAACTGAACACAATATACCAAATCTTCTCTAACCAGGGCTCGATAGAACTGCAGCATAACTTCGTGGAACTTAAACTCAATCCCCCTGCTAATGAAAGCCAACACACCAAACACCTTCTGAACAAGGCAATTAACTTGAGTGATAACATTGAGGGATCTATGGACGTGGACTTGAAGATTCTTCTGTTCCTCCACACTGTCAAGAATCCCGCCTTTCACTCTGTAAAGGCTGTCTGTGGAATCCTGCAATCTTAAACCCTCCCTATCTTGGTAACTTCCTCTGATCCCTACAACTCTCGTAAACAGTGAAACCTCTTCAAGTCTCGACAATCCTCCTTCGCTCTGTAACCTCCTTTATTAGCATCAACCCTCAAAAGTCCTGAAGCCTCTTTTTTTTTTAACCACAGCAGTATTCCTAATATCTGCAACACTCTCCCATCCTGATATCATTCACTGTCTCTGTAACCCCCATCACCCACCAGTCCCCTCTGGGGAACATTGCAGAGGAAGGAAGGGTTGTAGAGTCCGGGTCATGTTACGGAGGTAGGAAGGGCCGAAGAACCTGGAGGATGGTACAAATGTAGGAAGAGACGTGAATCCTGCAGGAGGCTAGAGGGAGCTGGATTCATAGAACCTGCAAGATGGGACCAAGAATGGGTTGTGGAACCTGAAGGATATAACAATTTGAATGACTGACTCTTTTTGATCGGACTATTGGGCTGATCTCGCTGTCCTATTTATGCAGATATTTATCATAATGGCTGTGCACAGCTTCAGATTCCCAGGCTGGGAGATGTGGGCTCAGATGTGAATCTATTTGCCCATTCTGTCTGTGTGCCTGACACTGACCTGGTGCTGCTCAGGTAGAAAGCACTCTCCGTATATCTAAGTGACCAGAGCTCATCACATCAAAGCCTTTGTTTGAAATGTTCTTTATTTTTTTTTCATTATTTTCAAGTGGCAATTCCGCGAGATGCAGTAATTGGGGAGTTTCCATTTTGAGAGAATGAAACCTTTACCATTG
>NW_025211109.1:21532-21805 GCF_004010195.1 Chiloscyllium plagiosum
AGTATACAGTATTCCTGTTAGGGTGAAAGGAAAGGCTTGTAAGGTGTAAGGAATGCTGGATGATTAGAAAATTTGAGGTTTTAGTTCAGAAAAAGAAGTCAACATATGTCAGATACAGACAGGAGATCTCCCGACATATTTGTTCCTCAGTCTGCCACAGGTTATTCAGGGTCCGTACACTCGGATCAAATTGATGACCCATTCTTATTTCACAGTTCCACTAACACAGTAGCCGATCATATAGGAATGTCCTCTCTAAGTATTGCTGTGATG
>NW_025211110.1:0-1184 GCF_004010195.1 Chiloscyllium plagiosum
GCCAAGCTCTTTCAGTACATTTAAAACACTGGCATCCTCACAACAATGTGTAAAATTGCCCAAATATGTCCTGTACACAGAAAGCAGGACAAGTCCAGCCAATTACCGTCCCATCCATCCACTCTCGATCATCAGTAAAGTGATGGGATACATCATCAACAGTTTTGTCAAGCTGTACCTGCTCAGCAACAACCTGCCCACTGATTGACGTCCAGTTCGGTTTCTGCCAGGACCACTCAGCACCGGACCTCATTATAGTCTTGGTTCAAACACAGACAAAAGAGGTGAGAATGACGCCCCTGGACTGAGTGTGGCATCACACAGCCCGAGCAAAACTGGAATGAATGGGTGTGAAGGGGAAAACTCTCTGGTGGTTACAGTCATACCTGACACATTGATGGTTGTGGTTGTTGGAGGTTACTCATCTCAGCTCCAGCACGTCTCTGCAGGGGTTCCTTGAGTTGGTATCCTAGGCCTAACCATCTCCAGCTGCTTCTTCAATGACCTTCCCTCCATCATAAATTCAGAAGTGGGATTTTTCACTAATGATTGCACAATGTTCAGCATCATTCACAATCCCTCAGATACTGAAGCAGTTCATGTTCAAATGCAACAATATCTGGACAATATCCAGGCTTGGGCTGACAAGTGGCAAGTCACATTCACACCATGCAAATGATAGGCTGTGCCCATCACCAGTCAGAGACAATCTCACCACCACTCCTTGACATTCAAAGGTGTTCCATCACTGAATCTCAGACATTCAACATCCTGGGGGTATCATTGACCAGAAACTCAACTGGACTTGCCACATGAACAGAATGGCTACATGAGCAGTCAGAGGCAAGGAATAATGTGGCAAGTAACACCACTCCTTTGACTCCCCAAAGCCTTTTCACCATCTACAAGACACAAGTCAGGAGTGTGGTGGAATACTCCCACTTGCTTGGATGGGGGCATCATCAACCACACTTAAAAAGCTTGATACCATCCAGGACAAAGCAGCCCACTCAGTTAGCACTACATCTACAAGCATGCACTCCCTCCATCACCGACACTCTGCTACCATTACAAAATTCACTGCAGAAATTTACCAAAGATCCTCAGACAGCACCCTCCATGCTTACAACCACTTCCATCTAGAAGGACAAGGGCAGCAGATATATGGCCACACATTCACCTTC
>NW_025211110.1:3177-9868 GCF_004010195.1 Chiloscyllium plagiosum
GGGAAGATTTGAAATGGACGAAGGGTCAATGTTTTCACACAGAGGGTGATGTGTGTATATGGAATGAGCTGTCAGAGGAAGAGTGGGAGATGCAAGTACAGCTACAACATTTAAAACTCATGAGGACAAACATATGAATTGGAAAAGTTTAGAGGCATATGGACAAAATGCAATCAGATGGGACTAGTTTAGTTTGGAAAACCTGATCAGCATGGACAAGCTGGACCAAAGGGTCTGTTTGTGCATTATATGACTGTATGAATCTAGAAACCGAGGAAAAGGGGAGAAAAGACATGATGCAGTAAATTGGCAAGAAATACAAAAACAAGCAGCATGAGCTTTTCCGAGCATATAAAAAAAGTTCAAGAAGAGTGTGGGACCTTAGGTGAAATTAAGTAGGAAAGTATACTGAGGATAATTGGAGGGTGTGACTAAAGAATTGGCTACAGGGAGCAGACAGATAATTTGCGCCCATGTTTTATGTCTTTCCTCAAAGGGGAAGGTACAGTAAGTATATCAATGATATAAACAAAATGGTAATAGGAGGGAAGTTCCTCGAACAAAAGGACCAAGGATTTTTCTAACAGAAAAGACTAAGAATAGACGGACCGGCAGTAATTCATAGCTGGTTTTAAAAGAAATGGTCACAGTCTTGGGATCATGGCGCCCTCTCTATCAGATATTAGTTCTGCTGTTTATTAATGTAAGCAGCAAGTGCAGTAGCTTGAAGGATTGTCATCAGGTTCAGATACACTCATCACTGAACCAGAGATCGACTTTGTGGTAATGGAAGACTGAGACATTATATTGTGGTTCAATATAATTCTGCTGCTGCTGCTGCTACTACAGCTGCTATGATTTACTGCATCACATGAATGCCCAGATGGAGCTGCAATATCTGCAATACAATTCTGCTGCCTGTCCTCAATTCACACGGGGACCCTGTCACCCTTCTCCTCTGTACACTGTGCACTATCCCAGTTTCTGATGTGGGAACGATTCCTTTTTTAAGAATTCTCATCCTGTTTGGGTATCTTCATGATGCCATGCCTCCAATACGTCGCATTCCTCAAAAGCATTTAACGTTTTCACCCGAATCTCTTCCCCTCCGGTAATGACATCTTCTGTTTAAAGCGAATGTGTTTCCCTCTGTTTGTCTCCATGACAATGATTCAGAGCTCTGTAGTGTCGGTGATGACAGCCTTATGTAGTTTCAGAACAAATGAATTTTTATACCTTGCATTATCATTCACTTCCCGGTATATGGCGCTCCATGTTGGACAGGGCGTGTGAACAGCTTTGACACACACGTTTGAAACATGTTAACACCAGAAATTGCTGAAGACACTGAGAAGTCTGACAGCATCTGTGGAGTGAAAGCAGAGTTAATCTTTCGGGTTCGGTGACAGTTCCTCAAAGCACCCACTAAGTCCAACAATTTTTGTTTTAGATTTCCTGTAACCAATGATCTTTTCTATATTGAAAATGTATTCTGTAACTTTTCATTTTTGAAGGAACTCAGGGGTCTGGCTACATCTGCAGAGACAGAGAAACAATGTTAATGTTTCAAGTCCAGTGTAAATCTTCTTCAGAAGTGTAAAGGATTGGAAAGTGAGCGCTTTAGTATCCTGGCAGAGGAGGGAAAGAGTGTTTGGAGGCCCAATGTGAAAGACAAATGGGCTTGAAATTGTGGTGAAAGAGACACAGATATATAAATGGTGTAAATTAATGTGTAAATATTTTTTTAAAATGATTTTCTCCGTTGAATGGAGCAAAACAAGACACGAACTTAGGGAGCCCGGGTGGGAGAGTGTAGGGAAAATGGAGAACAGCCATAATGGGTTCAGGCTGTGATTTTATGGAATTGAATATTACCTCCTACAGACTGTAACGTGCCAAAGTGTAAAGTGAGGTGTTACTCGAGCTTGGGTTCTGCTTCATTGGAACATTGCAGCAGCCTGCGTTTTCTTATAATTCCTACAGTGTGAAAACAGGCGCTTCAGGTTTATACTGACCCTACAAAGAGTATGCCAATCTATCCCATTCTCCACCCTAATACTATACATAGACCCTTAACTATTGCACCTAACATCAACATCCCTGAACACAACCGGCAATTCAGCATGGTCAGTTCATCTAACCTGCACAACTTTGAATTGTGACAGGAAACTAGAACACCCAGAGGAAATCGAACCCAGTTCCCTGATGCTGTGGGGCAGCAGTGCAAACCACTGATTCACAGTCCCATCCAGGACCGAAATATTATAAGACCACAACTCGACACGGACAGAAATGAAGCCATTCGGTCCATTAGTTCTGCTCCGCCATTCGATCACGACTGACAGATTTCAACCCCATTTTCCTGCATCCTCTCAGTAATCTTTGATCCCCTTGTCAATCAAAACTTATCTGAGTCTGTTTTAAATATACTAAATAGAACATAGAACAGTACAGCACAGAACAGGCCTTTTGGGCCACGATGTTGTCCTGAGATTTAATCTTAATGTAAAATGTAATAATTTAACCTACGCACCCCTCAACTCACTGCTCTCCATATGCATGATCAACCGTCGCTTAAATGTCCCTAATGACTTTGATTCCACCATCACAGCTGGCAATGCATTCCATGCATTCACAAATCTCTGATAAAGAACCTACCTCAGAGTCTCCCTTTAACCTTGCTCCTAATATCTTCCAACTATGACTTCTCGTACTAGTCAATCCTGCCCTGGGGAAAAGTCTCTGGGTATTGACTCCATCTATTCCTCTCATTATTTTGTACACCTTGATCAGCTCTCCTCTCTCCTCCTTGTCTCCAGAGAGAAAGATCCAAGCTCGTTCAACCTTTCTTTATAAAGCAATCCCTCCAACCAGGCAGCATCCTTGTAAACCTTCTTTGCACCCTCTCCAAAGCCTCTGAGCTTTCTAATAGTAAGGCGTCCACAACTGGACACAATATTCCAACTGTGGTCTCACCAGGACTTGTAGAGTTGCAGCAAAACCTCACGGCTCTTAAACCTGATCCCCCTATTAATGAAAGCCAAAACACCATATGCTTTCTTGACACCCTATCCACTTGGGTACCAACTTTGAGGGATCTATGCATTTGCACACCCAGATCCCTCTGTTCCTCCACACTGCCAAGAATCCTGTCTTTAATGCTATATTCGGGATTCGAATTTGACTTGTCGCCCTCTATACTACAGTAGCCCTCTATACTATGGACGTCACCTCCAACATTTGTGTCATCAGCAAAGTTACTAACCCACACCATAACCTCCTCACCCAAGTCATTTATAAAAACTACAAAGAGCAGAGGCCCAAGAACACAGCCCTGTGAGATCCCTCTCAACACTCTCCTCCAAGCAGAATACTTTCCATCTGCAACCACCGTCTGCCTTCTGCCAACCAGCCAATTCTGAATCCAGATAACCAAATCTCCCTGAATTCCATACTTCCTGACTTTATGAATGAGCCTTCCATGGGGAACACTATCAAATACCTAGCTGAAGTCCACATGCACCACATCCACTGCTCGACCAACGTCGACCTGTCTTGACACCTCCTCAAAGAAATCAATGATAGTTGTGAGGCATGGCCTGCCCCTCGTGATGCCACGCTGACTGCCTTTAATCACACAATGCTTTGCCAAATATTCATAAATCCTATCTCTCAAAATCTTTTCCAAACTTTGCTGACCGCAGATGTAAGACTGATTGGTCTCCAATTGTCTGGGATTTCCCTATTACCCTTTTTGAAATAAGGAACAACATTCGCCTCCTTCCAATCCTCCGGTACGACTCCTATGAAGAGTGAGGAGGCACATATCCTCGCCAGCGGCTTAGCAACCTCCTTTCTTGCTTCCCGGAGCAGTCTAGGATAAATCTGGTCTGACCCTGGGGACTTATCCATCTTAATGTTTTTCAAAATTGCTGGCACATCAACTTCATCAATCTTGATCTGGTCAAGACTGATCTGTCCCAGCTCCTCTAAGTTTCATTTACACCAAGTTCCCTTTCCTTGGTGAAGATCATTTAGGGCTTTCCCTATCTGCGCAGACTCCACGCATAAGTTTCTTACGCTAATCTTGGTCGGCCTTACCTTCTCCCTGATTAGTCTCTTATTCCTCACGTATGAGAAAAATGCCTTTGGATTCTCCCTAATCCTTCCTGTCAAGCCTTTTTCGTGCCCCATCATGGCTCGCCTCAGTCCATTTCTGAGCTCCTTTCTAGAAAGCCTAAAATCCTCTCAAGCTGTGCTAGATCCTTGCTTCCTCCATCTTACGTAAGCTGCCTGCTTCCTTTTTACGAGACGTTCCTCTGTTCTCGTCATCCAAGGTTCCTTAATCTTACCCATTCTTACCTGGCTCAGAGGAATATATTTGTGTATCACTCGCAACAACTGCTCCTTGACCAGTCTCCACATGTCTGCTGTGCCCTGTCTGTGGAACAATTGCTCCCAGTCTGTACTTCCCAACTCTTGTCTGATAGCATCATAATTTCCTTTTCCACAATTAAATATCTTCCCTCTGAAAATGTTTCTTTCACTCTCGCATACTATGCTACATGTGAGGCAGTTGTGATCACTTTCACCAAAGTGGTATCCCACCGTGAGTTCTGACACCTGTTGCCGAGCACCAAATCCAAAACACCCTCTCCCCTCGACGGTCTGTGTACATACTGAGCAAGGAAACCGTCTTGAACACACCTGACAAAAACGGCTTCATCCACACCATCTGCACTTCGGAGGTTCCAGTCGATACTGGAAAAGTTGAAATCACCCATAACAATAATCCTGCTATTTTTGCATTTTTCCAGAATCTGCCCGCCTATGACATCTTCAGTCTCTCTACTGTTATTAGGTGGTCTGTAGAAAACCCCCAAATGCGGTGACCATTCCCTTGCTGTTCCTAACTCCCACCCATATCGACTCAGGAGACAAACCTTCCTCAACAACCTTATTTCTGGGCCTGTGACGCACTCTCTGATTAGCAATTCTATACTCCCTCTTCATTTTCCACACACCCTATTCTTTTTTCGATTAGATTAGATTAGATTACTTACAGTGTGGAAACAGGCCCTTCGGCCCAACAAGTCGACACCAATACTCCATAGACCAACCCACTCAAAACCTTCCCCTACCTTTACCCTTTCATCTAACACTACGGGCAATGTAGCATGGCCAATTCACCTAATCTGCACATCTTTGGATTAAGGGAGGAAACCAGCCCAAATCCACAGGGAAAGTTTGCAAAATCCGAACTGACAGTTTCCTGACGTGGGAACTGCGCTGAGGCAGCAGTGTTAGCCATTGTGCCACGTGTTGCCCCAAAACATTTTAAACATTCTAAACCTTGGAACATCAAGCAACCATCCCTGCCCCTGTGAAACCTCCATCTCCATTATGGCCACGACATCGTTGCCCCAGTACTGATCCATGCTCGAATTTCGTCACTCTTATTTCGGACTTTCCTTGCATTAAAGCAGACGCACTTTAACCGATCACTTTGTTTCATCGCGTGAGAACCCGTCCTGATAGTTTCAATATATCCTATCACTGTCCCGCCTGCAACTAACCCCCTCTCAGACATGTGGTCTTATTCCTACCCCCTGCCAAACTAGTTTAAACCCCCAGAATCACACAAGCAAACCTCCCAAACAGGCCATTAGTGCCCCTCCAGTTTAGGTGCAACCCGTCCTTCATGTACAGATCCCACCTTAGCCAGAAGGTATCTTGATGGTCTAAGTATCTAAAGCCCTCCCTCCTTCACCAGCCTCGCAGCCACGTGTAAAGCTGCATTCGCTGACTGTTCATCATCCAACTAGCTCGTGGCACTGGTAGCAAACCTTAGATCACTACTTTACTCGTCCTATTCTTCAGCTTCCAACTAACTCTCTGTAGTCAATTTTCAGATCCTCAGTCCCTTTCCTGGCTATGTCATTGGTGCCAAATGATTTGGTTTCCTCAGCCTTCTGTGGTAAGGAATTCCATAATTTCACCACTCTTTGGCTAAAGATGTTTCATCTTATCTCCGTTCTAATGGGCTTTCCCTTTTCTCTAAGCGTGTGTCCTCCTCCAAATTTTGTCTGTATCCAGGTCATTCAATATTCTGTTAGTTTCAATTGGATCCCCCCTCATCCTTCTAATCTCCATCGAGTATAAACCCAGGGTCCTCCAACGTTCCTCATGTGTTAAGCTTTTCATTTCTGGTGAAACTTCTCTTGACACGAACCAAGGCTAATACATCCTTCCTGAGTTATGAGGCACAAAATACTGGAAATGTGGTCTGACCGGAGCCTTAGAAAGCCTCAGAATCCCCACCATTATATCCTACTCCTCTCGAGATGAATGAAAACATTGTGTCTGTCTTCTTAACTACTGACTCAACCTGCAAGTTTATCTAAGGCGATTCCTGCGCTTGGAATCCCAAGTCCCTTTGTTCCTCAGATTTCTGATTTTTTTCCCCTTTTATTAAATAGTCCATGCCTGTATTCTTCATAGCAAAGTGCATGACCTCACACTGCCCCACATTGTATTCCATCTGCTACTCCTTTTCTCACTCTCCGAAACTGTCGAAATCCTTCTGCAGGCTCCATGCCTCCTCAATACTACATGCCCCTCCAGCTATCTTTGCATCATCTGCAAACGTAGTCAGAATGCTTTCTGTCCCACCACTCAGATCATTAGCCTA
>NW_025211110.1:10388-16998 GCF_004010195.1 Chiloscyllium plagiosum
CGTGCCACAGAAGGAATAGTCTTTGTAAAATGCTGACACTGGACGGAAGGGGAAGATGTATTTGATGGCGCTGTCCTGCTGGAGAGGGAGGATGATTCTGTGAATGTGGATTCTAGTGCAGTAGGAAGTGAGGGCATGGGGAGATCTATCATTGTTCTGGGAAGGAGGGGATGGAGTGAGGGCAGAAATGAGTAGACGGGACAGTCACAGCTGAAGGCTCAGTACATCAGAGTGAGGGGGATTCTCGTTTGAGAGAAAATGATGTAATATAGGAAGCTTCCCACTGGAATGTGGCATCATCGAACAGAAATCACAGAGCCAGAAAATCTGAGAGAATGGAGTCACTCTCCATGTGTTCAGCCACATACACAGGTTCGCCCTGAAAGACTGAAAAGAGTCAGGTATTTCAAATGCAGATTTATGTAATATATCTGGTCAAATACGGAGTGTGAAAACAGACACAGGAGCAGGTCAGCAGATGTGTGGGGGCGGGGGAACATTTGAGCAGATACTGCTGAATAACTCTCAGCTATTATTTACTCTGGTCAAAAAGAAGATGATATGAAGATGTGAAGATGAACCACCCATGATGGACAAAGGATGTGAAGGATACTAATCAATCACAAACTAAAGAATTCAAATTGGTGAGTTCTAGCGTCGGCCGCATTTGGGAAGCTTACTTTTGGAACCAGAAGCAGATTGTATAAAACAAAATACAAAGAAAGTATTCCAAAACTGGCAAGAAATATGAAAAAATCTAACCACAAGAGTTTTCCCCTATCGTATTAAAAACGTTCATGATGTGCGTGTGACCCTTGGAAGAAAGACAGGAAAGAATACGTGGGACACCCGGAGGATGTGACTGGGGAACTGGTTTCAGGGAACAGGCAGAGAATTTAAATTAGTATTCTGTCGCATTCAATATTATAAACAAAATTGTAGTCAGATGAAAGTTTTGCACTGTCTCTAACAAAACGAAGAAGGCTTTTCTCAAACAGAAAAGACCAAGGGTAAACAGCTCATCAGCAATTCATAGCTTGTTTTAATAGAAGTGCTTACAGAGTGACTGGTGGCACTGTGTGAAATATTCCATAACTCTCGAGATTATAGGCGTGCTCCAGTGAAACTACGAAACTCCAATGTGGCGCCTGTCTTCAAGAAGAGAGTGAGTCTACAAGTGTTTAGGTTCTCGCTTTGTCTGAATTATGGAGCATATTTGAGCGGCTTAATGGCCTCATGAACCACTTTCATCTTGAGTGATTTTGAAAAAAGTAAAACTCTGCTCCTTCCTCTGATACGTTACATAATGGAGGATGAACATTTTGCTAAAGTTGAATTATTTTGAAAATGATCTGGAACATTGTACAAACTACATCATTCAGACAATTCTAGAAACAACACTCATAAGAACATTTTATAACCATGTGGGGGTATTGCGTAAGTGTTTGTGTGAGAGAGAGAGAGAGACAGAGAGAAGGTGTTGCATTGCAGTGGTGAGAGTGCTGGAGCATTATTCTGGGGAAGGGTCTAACAGATATACAGTGAGTGTGAAAGAGAAGAGAAAATATGTTGACCCTTATCCTGACAGACCGGGGAAGGTTATTGATGCTTTCACTGTATTGCTGGACTTTTCTTCGGACCACAAATACTGCACTGAGCTGAGTGGTGTGTTCAGATCATGCTCGATGAGTCTGATGGTGCGGCTCTCTCTGGGAAGAGAATGGTCCCGCTGTATACTAGACCATTCACCAGGCCCTCCGTGCTCCTGTCGACAAGCTGTGGTGTAATTTCCCTAATCTGCCATGCTCGGGGTAAACTGTGCAGGGCAGCTCCAAACTGAAAAAGCTCAACCGTGTGCCCATTGGCCTTTTAACGATGGCAGCAGTGCCAGGGATCACTGAATATCCAGGGTCCCCGGGCGATGGTGTGTAACTCCAAGCATGATGAGTGGGAAAGTCGGGCTGGTATTGATTGAGAGTGACTTCATGGGGTGGGGTGGGTAGTTAATGAGGTGAGTTCGATAAGATAACACCAGGAAATTAGCTCTCCCTCGCGCAGACATTCTTTCTGTCGCACTCAATGAAAATGGCACTGAGACAAATTATTGTTCGATTTAGCCCAATGAGTTGAAGACTCTGCTGATCCTACTCCCAGTTACAAAGCTGCGGGGCAAATGCTGATCCAAAACTCTCCATCATCTTAACTTACACCAATATCCTGCTCACCCATCATTCCTGTAAAAAGTGACCTATATTGCAAGATGCTATCGATTTTTTTTCATTTCACAATTTTTAAACCTACCATCCGATCCTTCTGTTTAATTCTCTCTCAATCTCCTCCTCGCTTTTAACCAAGCTCCTCCCATTTGTTGGTATTAAAACTGAATCCCCCGCCATCTCTCTCTGCCAGTGAGTTTCACATCCACAGCACCCCTGTGTCATGCCACAATGCGGATATGGAGGGAGCTCCACATCCTGTCACTTCCAGCATGAGCTGCATGTTTCCCCACGCTGGGCAGTGATCTAACACAGTGTTACTGAGCAATGCAGTGATTGATGAACACAGCTGTGTATGCTGGGAAGGTAACTGCTCCAGATTAATAGGTAAATTCACTGCTATTCACTGCACAGTTCCCCATGCTTCACAGATATCAAGTCTGTATAGAACAATGCCTTTGTGTGTTCTTCACAACGCCGTGTGCTGAAAAGATTATCTAGTCCAAGTTTATAGATCAATGCACTGTTGGACCGGTAAGTAGTGAACTGGTGAGTTCTAAACACTGTTTGATCCTGGACGGATTGCTGAGCAGTACACCAGCTTGGTCTACGCAGTGCTTCATGCTGAGCAGGTATCTCATCAGGGCTAATACGTATCCGGGCTGGATCTGAGAGGTGGATTCAGTATCCGACATAATTCCTGACATGATTATCACTCCTCCAGCTCGGCCCATTCCGCTGGTAAATGTGAGGTGATATGTTTCAGCTATAATTTACTTGGTCAAAATATTCAACATTAAGCAAAACACAATTTATTCGAATACTGTCGATAAAAGACAACAAAAGGAAGAGGAACTTGCAATAACTTAATTCTTTTGGAAAGCTTAGCAGAATAATAATTTACTTAATAGCTATACAGTAACTGCTCCAATATGGTATCGTCCAATAAGCACACAAATGTCAAAAAACAAATGCAGGAAACCGTTTGTCTCACATGCAGTTCTCCAACCCAGGAGGAAAGAACATCAATAGACAGTTCTGAGAGAAATCATAGAGAATGTGTGCAGCATCCGGGAGAGAATTCCTGCCTTCCAACTCTGCTGAGACTCCAACAATAACGGGCGAAAGGTAAAACTAAGAATCCTGGTTCTGTGAGAGTTTGACTATCACTTCACAGGACTAGGCCGTGGCTGCAAGAACACAAGGAATGGACTGCATCTGCATCGTCTATGGCTCTGTAAGTGTCTCTCAAAAATGCCTAAACCCACCTAAGCCATTTAATGCTGGACAGACAAAAGTCAGAGTTAAAAATAAATAAATAAAACGAAAAGATGCAGCAGGCCTGGTGATCAGACAAAGACGGCCTCGGGAGCCCAGCAATTCCTACACTGCCAAAACACAACAGAATCTTCGAGCTTGTGCAGAGAAAGAATTACCTCGCTCCCTCACCTCTATGTTTACAACTTAAGATGTGCCATTAGCCCAATAATCAGTGATATCAAAATCCCACCCACACCAAGTATTATTATGATGTATCAGAGTTGCCGTGAAATGGGTTAACTGGAGCTGTTTGTTCAGTGACTGTGATTAATATCAGTCTTCCTGGACCTAATTGGTTCACTGGAGGATTTTTCTCTTCCATAATTAGTGACTTCTTTCAACTTGTTATGCCATAGTATTCGGCACAGCGTCAACCTCAACAAGATTGGGATCAGCAGCTACAGAGAAAGAGAGAGAGATCAGAATCTGAGAACTTTAGAATGTTCCAACAATGAATTTGAATTTTAGACCATTAGGCTGGAGTGTTCCAACAATGGATCAGAATCTGAGAACATTAGACTGGAATGCTACAACAATAGACAGGGGTTTATCCAATGGTCTTCTTTGGCTTTCTCTGGATTGGCCACGGTTAGAGACGCGGATACGAGCCGTACTGATGATTATTCAAGCTGGGTACTATCCCATCCTTGCTATTATTGATGTTCCTGGTAAGTCTACCTCTGTCAATTCTATAAATGATGCTGAATGTTACTGCTATTCTGGTTGATTATATTTAACAAATACATAAACTTTCAGTCACAAATGCCACTTCCTTGTCATGCATTTCCAAACTACTTACTCATAAACATATGAGAAGGATCAAGACTGTTCGGAACTGTTGAGTCCCTTTTTTTTTTTACCGTGAACTGTTTTATGTCTCCATATTCTCTCTGTGATCAAACTTGCTGACACCCACCTACATAATATCCCCAATCTCCAACTCCACCTGACTTCTGTTGCTGACTTCGCCATCACCTACCCCTTCGTTAACAACAGATTTTATGGCTCCAGTTCTCTTCTGACCTCTCGTCCAGTTACAAATAGTTTGACCACAAACTTGGTCTTGTCTCTACAATTACTTCACATGAGGGACTCTTAATCAGAGTAATAATGTCACTGGCTGTGTAACTCAGAGGCACGGGTTATGACTCTAAAAGCATTGTCTGAAATCTTACCACAGTCGATGACTAAATTTAAATTCCAATGACAAAAATTGGAATGAAACCTAATTTCACCCATGGCAACCATAAACCATCAGGATTTATTTTCTTATTTTAATAATAAACTTTGGTAAAGAAACATAACATGTTTGCCCTGTCTGAACTAAGTGTTACCTCAGACCCACAACAATATGGTTGCCTCCATATTGACTTGACAAATGGCAAGGGCAGTTAGGATGGACAACAATGCTGTCCTTGCCAGTGATGCTGGCATCCCGCGAAACAACAACATTAAAGGTGAAATAACCAAGGAAATATGGATGCTGGCGATCTGAAATAAAATTCTCCACCGCCTGAAAGAATGTTGGAGAATCTCAGCAGGTATGGCAGTCTATCGGAAGAAACATAAATAGTGTTTCGAGTACAGTGAACCTATCAAAAACTGAATGCAACTGAGAAATAATATTATTATATCAGGGATGTTTGGAAGGGTGAGCGGGAGGTTTGTGTTGAATGGCTGATGTCGAACATGAGAGAGAGATTGAGAGAGAGAGAGAGAGAGAGAAAGGAAAAGCAAGCAAAAGGATTTGCTGATGATGGACTGGTAGGAAAACAGCATGGGAAGTTATTCTAACGTTTCCCCTTTTCACATATTCCTGAATATCATATTTATTACGGGATGTCCCTGCTTACCATGAGTTATGTTCCCTCTATCTCTCGTCTCTGAGTGTGGTGATCAACTCCATTAGCAATATCTATAGTCGCTGAGATATAGAGAAACGCAATGTTCTATTGTCAACTGTTTGGAGAGAGGAACTTTTACTGTGCGACTGTGTGGAGATGGAAGAGCTTTCTCAGCCGGGAAGAGAAACTGAGGAGACCGAGGCATTTTCAACACTGAATGGATGCACTATGGGTGTGGGGAATTGACTTGCTGCTGTCATCTAGAAAGTCAGTGGAGGTTTTGTGAATGGTGTTCTCAGGATTGTGATGTCAGCTATTGGGTTCATTCAGGGAGCCCCGAGAGTCTGGGGAACAACATTGAATACTGCATTTACAGTGTGGCTGGGTCCATGGTAAACAAATGGAGCTGAGACTACACAGAAAGGAAGCTATGTAAACAGGGAGGAGCAGGGCATTGTACGAAACTCTTTAGGATTTCCAGGAACATTTGTCTAAGCAGCACTCATTCAGTTGTAAAGTGTAAAACCAGCTTGTCTAAAAATGGAGGAGGTTTGAGACAATAGATTATACTGAAGGAGGGGACACAGTCTCAAAGCAGGGACAGGACTGTGCTGACACTCACGATGAAGTAAACTGGATTGATTCTGGAACTTTGCAGATATGAGTGGTTAATATACATCTCTGAAGTGCAGTCCTTCAATGTATTCAAAAGCGGTCAGAAACCACATGCCTGCTGAGAGCAATGCATTGCTTCCATCTCCACAGATGAAGGTACAGAAACTAACTTCCAGAAATATTAGGGAACAGAGTGACTGGTAAAGATGGGAAGCTGCAAGAAATCAGAATTAATGGAGAGTATGTTTTTAAAAATATAATTGAATTGAAGTTTCGTAAGTTTCTGCATCTATGCAGCTACATCCCAGAGTGATTGAGATGAGAACTGAGCTAGTGAAAATAGAACATAGAAGAATACAGCACAGTACAGGCCCTTCGGCCCTCGATGTTGCGCCGATCCAAGCCCACCTAACATACATTAGCCCATTATCCTCCATATGCCTATCCAATGCCCGCTTAAATGCCCATAATGAGGGAGAGTCCACCACTGCTACTGGCAGGGCATTCCATGAACTCACGACTCGCTGAGTAAAGAACCTACCCCTAACATCTGTCCTATACCTACCCCCCCCTTAATTTAAAGCTATGCCCACTTGTAATAGCTGACTCCATACG
>NW_025211110.1:19936-20314 GCF_004010195.1 Chiloscyllium plagiosum
AGGCCATCCTGTTTATAGAGGTCCCACCTTCCCCAGTAAGAACCCCAGTTATCCAAATACCGGAATCCCTCCCTTCTGCACCATCCCTGTAGCCACGCATTTAACTGTTCTCTCTCCCTATTCCTCGACTCTCTATCACGTGGCACGGGTAACAAACCAGAGACAACAACTCTGTTCGTTCTAACTCTGAGCTTCCAACCTAGCTCCCTGAAAGCCTTCCTAACATCCTCAGCGCTCCTCCTACCTATGTCATTGGTGTCAATGTGAACCACGACTTCGGGCTGCGCCCCCGTCCCCTTAAGTACCCGGAAAACACGATCAGAGACATCACGTACCCTTGCACCTGGGAGGCAACATACCAAACGTGAGTCTCTCTCG
>NW_025211110.1:20368-21817 GCF_004010195.1 Chiloscyllium plagiosum
GGCCTGAGCCCCGTTACTTACCCCTGGTAAGTCGTCCCCCCCACAAGTATCCAAAACGGTATACTTGTTCTTGAGGGGAACGGCCGCAGGGGGTCCCTGCACTGGCTGCTTCCTCCCAGTCCCCCCCACTGTCACCCCTCTATCTTCCATCTTTAGAGTTACTACTTCCCTAGAGTTCCGATCTATGACCCCCTCTGCCTCCCGAATGATCCTAAGTTCATCCAACTCCAGCTCCATTTCCCTAACGCGGTCTTGGAGGAGCTGGAGATGGGTGCACTTCCTGCATGTGTAATCAGCAGGGACGTCCATGGCATCCCTCCAATGATTGAAATAATTACTGATTATTCGTCAAAGCTGGTTAGATTCTGGAAAGGATGCTGCAGACTGGAAAACAACTATTGTAAACCTAAATATTTCAAACAGGATGGAGAGGGAATACCGAAAATTAAATAGCTTGATGTCAGCTGTGAGAAAAAATTTGCAACCTTTTATAAGGAACGTGACAACTAGATACTTGGAGAATAATGATATGATTTGGTAGATTCGGTCTAGATTCAGGAAAGGGAAATGATCTTTGATAAACCTGTTTGTGGAGATTATCCGTTGTGATATCGACAGTTGAGAACCAATGGGAGTGGGGCAATTGTATTTTGAGAAGACGCTTGACATGTTTGAATACAGGTGAATGGGGAATGTTAGAGTCGATGGGTAGATAGGGGTGGAATATATACCACATGGATTAGAAAATAGGTAATGGAGATACGAGAAGAATACTGTTTTTCTCTGGTCTGAAAGATTGATGGGTGGCAGCAGGATCAGTGTTTGGGCAATAGCTGTTCATAAGGTATAATAATGATTCAGATGTGAACAACATATACCATCATCTACATTTATATTTATTAAATGGTAGAGAGGTTGGTAAGTGCTTTTATTGAAAAGGACCTGGATGTCCTTGGTCATAAGTCACTGACAGAATTCATAGAGTGTCAGGAAGTAAATGATATGTGGCTCTTCATGCAAAATGATTGGATTACAAAAGTTAGGATATCTTTCCCAACGATCGTGTTTTGTTGAGAGAGTAGTTGGTGCATTGTGTAAAGGTTTGGTCTACTTTATAATCAATGATGTCTTTGTCACTGAGAGAATGCAAAGGAGTTTGACCAGACTAAATACTGGCGTGATGTTATCATGAGGAGAGAGTGCAGTAACTATGTGCTTAATCTGTAGCGCTGTGAGAGAATAAGAAATTGAAGCTTGATGGGTATGGAGAGAAACTCATTATGTCCCAAACAGTTGGATAGGGTGAAAAATTCATCTTTTTCATTGGATGTTTGATTCATGACAGTTTACATGCATTTGGAGAGCCCCCATGTCGATTGACAGAGAGGTACAGGCTCTGAATGAACTCTAAACACTTGAATGCACAGTTAATGTGTGACATTGCATTGT
>NW_025211111.1:0-5570 GCF_004010195.1 Chiloscyllium plagiosum
TCTCTTACACAGAGAGTTAAGGGAGCTAGATCATTGAAATGGACCAGTGGTGTCCCGCAGGGATCAGTCCTCGGACCTCTGCTCTTTGTTATTTTTATAAATGACTTGGATATGAGTGTTGAAGAATGGGCTATTCAGTCTGCCAATGACACAAAGGTGGTTGGAGTGGTACAGAATATGGAGGGCTATTGTAGGTTGCAACGGGACATTGATAGGATGCAGAACTGGGCTGAGAACTGGCTGATGGACTTCAAACTGAAGTGATTCACTTTGCAAGCTCGAATGTGAATGTAGAATACATGGTTAAAGGGAGGAGTCTTGGCAGTGTGGAGGAACAGGGATCTTGGGGTCCGTGTCCACAAAGTTGCTACCCAAGTTGATCGGGTTGTTAAGAAGGTGTATGCTGTGTTGGCTATCAGTTGCAGGGGAACTATGAATCTTCACCCGTAGGTCTCTTTGTTCAGCAACATTCCCCAGGGCAAAACCACACAAATATATAATTAAACTCCATCTGCAAGTCCTTGGCTCACTGATGGTCAAGGATCACGTTATATTCTAAGATAATCTTCTTCACTGCCCACTGCACCAATTTGGTGATGTTATCTGTAACCCTACTAACCATGTCTCTGATAATCACATCAAAGTTGGTTATATCCGTGATGAAAAGCAGTGAGCTTAGCACTGATTCTTTCAGCACACCGCTGCCCACAGGTCTTCAGTCTGGAAAACAATCCATTATCTTCAATCCAATTTTGTATCCAATCAGTTAGCTTTTCCTCGATTACATATAACCTAATTTTAGGAATCTGTCTCCGATGGAGAACCTTATTAAATGCCTTGCTGAAGTCTGTGTAAACAACGTACACCACAGTGTCTTCTTCAATATTCTTTGTCACCTCTTCATAATACTCAATCACATTAATTGACATGATTTCCATCACACAAAATCCAAACTGACTATCCATAATCAGTCGCTGTCTTTCTAAATAGATGTGAATCCTATCCCTCAGAATCCCCTCCAACGAACTCTTCGACACTGCCGTTGGCTGATTGAGTCGATAATTCCCTGTTTTTCTTTTTGGCTTACTAGCTCCACTCCTCTACTGGCCACAAAAAATAATTATAACTAGTTTGGTGATATGGCCAATGATATAGTTCTCAGAGTGTGTCAGGGTCAGTGTTAGGAACAAGTCAGGCAGATTTCTTTAATCTGCTAAAAAAAACACGTTTATGACCAAAGCAAAGTTGCTCAAACTATGATGGAAAGAGGAATGACGAGAAGATATTGCAAATATGTACATTGATAGTTCCCTTTGAAAAATACTGAGAAACACACACACACACACACGCACACACACCACGCACAAACACACACGTATTGTCCATAACAAACTGAAAAGCAAAATATCTGCAAAGTTAACTTGAAAGAGCATTGTCCAAATATGATTCGAATTAATGACTAAAAGGACAAATGAGAGTTTGAACCAAATGATGTTCTATTTGTAGAGTCATCAATTCCTACAGCATGGAGAGAGGCAGAGAGGCCCCTTGGCCCAAACTCGTCCATGCTGACCCAAATATCCAACCACACGAACCTCATTTTCCAGCACTTGGCCCATAATATTCTCATCATTTCCTGTCCATGTATTTGCCCAAATGCCCGTTAGATATCGTTAATATAAATGCTTCAAACACTTCCGTTGGCAGCTCATTCCGTTTGTGTACCACTCTCTGTGTAAAACAGTTTCTATCAGTTTCCCTTTTATTCTTTCCCCTCTCACTTTAAACTGATGCCCTCTCCTCGATTCCCCAACTCTAGAAAAAAAAGGCTGGATCCATTCACCCTATCCATGTAAGCTTCTATAAGATCCCTCTCAGTCTCCTATTCTCTAAAGAAAAAAAGTCCTCGCTTGTCCATCCTCTCCCTATAATTCATACTGTTGACTCCTAGCAACATTTTTGCAAATTCCATCTGCACACATTCCAAATTAAAAACATCCTTCCGATTGCAATGTGACTAAAACTGAACACAGCACTACAAGTGCAGCCTCACCAACATCCTGTATAACTGCAACATAACTTTCCAACTGCTCTCCTCCATGTCCTGAACGATGCTTGCTAGCATGGCAAAAGCCTTCTTCACTACCATGTCTAACTATGACCCCTCTTTCAGAAAACGGTGGACCTAAACTCCATGGCCCCTCTGCTCAACTACACTCTTTAAGGTCCTAACAATCCCCATGTAACTCCTACCTTGATCTAACTTTGCCAAAATATTCCTCGGCCCACTTCTCCATTTTGATCAAGGTCCTGCTGCAATTTCTGATATACGTCCTCACTGTCCACGATACCACCTATTTTAGTGTCGTCTTCAAGTTTCCTAATAATGCCTTGTACATTCGCACGAATATCATTAATACAGATAACAAACAGCAACGGGCCCAGCAACGACTCCTGAGGCACTTCATGTGTCACAGACCTCCAGTCCGAGAGCATCCTTCCACTATTATCCTCTGCTTACTACCATGAAGCCAATTGTGTATCCAATTTGCCAGCTCCCTCTGGATTTAATGCGATTCTAACCTTCCAGACCAGCCTATCAATGTTAACCTTGTCAAAGGCCTTACTGAAAACCACACAGTCTACCGCCCTACCCTCATCGACATACCTGGTCACTTCATCAATGAACTCAAACAAATTTGAGAGGCATGATCTCCCACTCACAAAGCCATGCAATCTTTCCAGTCGAAAAACGACTATTAATAATAATTATTAAAATTAACAATAACAAACTAATAAATCATAATAATAAGATGACATTTTCAGTGGAGAACATATTGTCCATGGTATGTGATATTGGAACGTGAAGGACAAAATAGATTTTATACTTGTGTCATTGAAATGTGTTGAAAAAAGCAAGGTTGGCATGGTGGTTCAGTGGCTAGTACTGTTGCCTCATAGTGCAATGGATCCGGGTTTGGTTCCAGCTTTGGGTGACTCTCTGTGTGGAGTTTGCACATTCTCAACTGTGTTTGTGTGTTTCTTCTGGGTGCTCCATTTTCCTTCCACAATCCAAAGATGTATAGGTCATGTGAACTGGCCATGCTAAGTTACCCACAGTGTTATGTGCATTCCCAGGGATAAATATAGGGTGGGGGAATGGGAATGGGTGGGTTACTGTTTGGAATGTATTTTTGATCTTGTTGGGCCAAATGCCCAGTTTCCATACTGTAGGGAATCTGTCAAAAAAACTATTTCTAAACAAACCTTATCTTTCCAAATACATGCATCCCTCCCCGAGTCTGTCTCCCATTGCAGACGCTTTGACCTCCCCTGTCTGTATCCCATTGCAGACAATCTGCCCTCCCTGTCTGTATTCCATTGAAGACGCTCTGCCTCCCCTATCTGTATCCCATTGCGGAAGCACTGCCCTCCTCCGTCTGTATCCTATTGCCAATGGTCTGCCCTTCCCCCGTCTGTATCCATTAGCAGACGCTCTACCCTCACCTATCAGTATCCCATTGCAGACGCCCGGCCCTTCCCCTGTCTGTATCCCATTGTAGACGCTCTGACTTCCCCTGTCTGAATCACATTGCAGACACTCTGCCTCCCCCTATCTGTATCCCATTGCAGAAGCACTGCCCTCCCCCTGTCTTATCCCATTGCAGAAGCACTGCCCTCCCCCTGTCTTATCCCATTGCAGAAGCACTGCCCTCCCCCTGTCTTATCCCATTGCAGAAGCACTGCCCTCCCCCTGTCTTATCCCATTGCAGAAGCACTGCCCTCCCCCTGTCTTATCCCATTGCAGAAGCACTGCCCTCCCCCTGTCTTATCCCATTGCAGAAGCACTGCCCTCCCCCTGTCTTATCCCATTGCAGAAGCACTGCTCTCCACCTCTGTATCACATTACAGATGGTCCGCCTCCCCGCCTGCATCCCATAGCAGACGGTCTGCCCTCACCCATCAGTATCCCATTGCAGACGCTGTTCCCTCCCCCTGTCTGTAACCTCTGTATCCCATTGCAGACGCTCTGCCCTCTCCCAGTCTGTATCCCATTGCAGACGCTCTGCCCTCTCCCAGTCTGTATCCCATTGCAGACGCTCTGCCCTCTCCCAGTCTGTATCCCATTGCAGACGCTCTGCCCTCCCCCTGTCTGTATCCCTTTGCAGGTGATCTGCCCTTCCCCTGTCTGTATCCCATTGCAGATGCTCTTCCTTCCCCCTGTCTGTATTCCATTGGAGACACTCTGTCTCCATTTGGCATCTTATTGATTGACTATCCTGGTGCATGAGCAAACTGAGCTCCATCCTCTTCATCCGGTTCATTAGTATAGATTATATTTTGTTGATGAGCTCACACAGATCCCTGAATAATTACACTCATTACAACTTTCCAAACTGCGTGGGATGGTGATATGGCGTCCTGCTGTGCTGTGTAACTTACTGAATACTTCATTCTGTTTGGTGCGGCCTGTTTGGTGCAGCCCATTTTGCCGCAGACCCATTTAGGTGCAGAACATCTCAGCGCAGCTCATATTTATTCCTTTTCAGGCTTAGATAAAAAACATTAATTAAAGCAATAAAAATAAAAATAATGTTGATTCCCTTCAGTAAAAATGTTAAAAAGACACTTGAGTAAGTATAACATTGATTCAGAGTTTTCTTTCAGAGCCTTGCATTTATTCACATTGAAAACATTCATGAAGCTATTGAACTGATGCGCATCCAGATGAACTGCACCCGCTGTTGGACTGGTTCGAGGATAACTATGTGAGTAGAAGATTACACAGGGGAAATGGTTGGCGTCCACCGCTTTTTCCAATTGGCATGTGGAATTTATATGAAAGAACTTTCAACAATGAGGACAAAACAAACAATAATGCAGAAGCTGCCCACAGGAGATGACAATGCGAACTTGGAGTGGAACATCCAGTTATTTGGAACTTTATTGACAGTTTACGAAACGTTCAGAGAGGAAGGGACATTTACTATGAGCATCTCGTAGCAGGGCACGTTGAAATTAAAAAAGCAAACGCTAGAATACAAACAGTCGTAAGAAGATTTAGTGAGAGAAATGATGTTGAGTATTCATGAGGGATTGCCCAAAATTTTGAAAAAATGTTATATTTTAGATTTTTTGTAATTAACTTATTTCTTTTATGTTTTCTTTTTAACATTTTTTTACTGAAGAGAATAAACATTATTATTATTTTTAGTACTTGCATTAATGCTTTTAACTAAGCCTGAAAAGGAATAAGTATGAGCTGCGCTGAAATAGCTCTGCGCCTAATTGGGTCTGCGGCAAAATGGGCTGCACCAAACAGGCCACGCCAAATCGCACGTACCGAAATGGCTGCGCCGAATGGCCCCACTCCAGGAATCCTGCATTAGTGATAAAGATGACTCAGGGATTTTCTGCACTCACAACTTCTTTTCAGGCAAAACAAAGTAAGAGGGTGAGACCTATTGGCTGCTGCTTCTGAGGCAAGTAATATTTTTCTCCCTCTCTGTGTGGAAAAATACAATAATGTCAACTGAACACCAAACTGGACCATGTGCGATCTCCTAGAC
>NW_025211111.1:5933-21827 GCF_004010195.1 Chiloscyllium plagiosum
TGACGCTCCTGCCCAGTAAAGATCAGTCGAGCTCAGCCTTGAATATCTTCCACAACTGAGTCTTCACTGTTCCCTGAGGATGAGGGCAACAGAGAGAGCACATACTAAAGGAAAAGGGACATCCTTATTTAATTGTGGGACCCGTTATTTTAAACTGTGTTAACCTCAGATCAAAGCACTGCCCCTTTTTAGATATAAGGATACAATAACTCGGAAGAGACAGAAACCATTCTGCCCTCCAACTCTGTCCTCATTTCTACTGACTCTTTCCAAACAAATATATATCAAACCCAGCCTCTGCTGCTGTTTCAGAAAGAGAATACGTGATAGCATAACACCACATGAGCATGAAAAAAGGAGCAGAATTAGGCCATTTGTCTGATATGACGTTCAATACTTTCTTATATTTACCTCAACATTATTCTCCTACCTTCTCCTTAGAAACCTTTATCTCCTTATAAATCAAAAAAAAAATTGTGTCTTAATGACACTGGTGTATATGTCTCTGTGCATAGGTGTATGTGTGTGTGTCCATGTGCATGTATTTGTGTGACTACGTCTGTCTGTCTGTGTATCAGCCTGTGTGTTTCTATCTGTGTTTGTGTCTATTTATGTGTCACTGCATATGTCTTTGTGTGCTTCAACGTGTGTGCATGTCTATCCCTTTGTATGCATTGTGCATGCTAGTATTTTGGGATATTTACCAATACTTCTGTGCAATTCAATGCCTGCATTGCTGTGCAATGGGGTATTTGTTCTTTTGTGAGTGAGATAAGATTGGAAATGACAGTGCATTTAAATTGAGAATTGCTCTTCAGTGAACACTGCTCCTTACTCGGTTGGTGGTCCTCTCCAGCTCTTTCCAGATCCTCCCCACATGTCAGGGTAGGGGATGAGGAAATGGATATCGGGCACTGCAACACCCGGCTTGGCCCTTTATGTCCTACTCCAGGCTGTTTCGCTTGGAATGGGAGAAGAGGAGGGACGGAGTGAGGGTGGGAGTGGGTGTTCCTGCTATTAATGCTCGCATAGGTGAAGGGGGAAGGGTCATTTGTCTGGAGTGAGTCTGATCACAGTGTTGCATCCATTCAGTGTTATTAGTGTGCGGGGCTATTGCGTCAGATACAGAAAAATTGGGAGAGGGAAGGTGCTGAACTCAATAGTGAGAGTGGTCGTGCTTGAGACTTATTTGGAGATAGAGTGTGAGCCTTGGTCGGGGGTAGGTGCTATAACAGATATACAATGAGTGTGTGGGAGCAGATAAAATACAGTGACACTTATCCTGGCAAAGTGGGAGTGGGTAGGAATATTGATGCGTGTCCTGTATTGCTGACCAATTCTACAGATCATCTCAGCGTTGAGGTGAGCCCCCCGAACGTCTTGTCCAAGTCTATTACTAATAACGCCTCAATTCCACAGTATCAGTTTGAGTTGATCTTACAAATAGCAAGGAGAAACAAACATTGCTGTGTCATATATCAAAACCAAAAATGTCGCGCAAATATTTTGCATCATTTGTTCTCAAAATTAGGTGTGCAAGTATATGCAAGGGGAAGCAATTACGTAGTGATATTATCGCTGGGCTCTTAACCCAGAGACCCAGTTAATGTTCTGGAGACCTAGACTCACATCCTGCGATGGCAGATGGTGGAATTTGAATTCAATAAGTATCTGGAATCAAGGTTTATTATGACCAGGAATCCATTGTCGATTGTTGGAAAAACTTATCTGATTGTCCTTCAGGGAAGAAAACTGCTGTCCTTACCAAGTTTGCCCTGCATGTGACTAAATCAACGCTGTTGACGCTTAACTGCTCTCTGGCAAAGGCAATAAATGCTGGTTATCCAGCGACACCCTCATCTTGTGAATGAGTAACAAATAATTGTGGGTGCTGTAGTAATACTGGATGGTCAAGTTGCATCGAAACTGCGTTAACTAAGTGACTGCTCATGTTGTGAAAAAAAATACGTAAGTGTCTATCAGGTAGTTTGAAGAGTATGTTGTGAACCAAACTAGAGAGCAGATTATTCCGGATGTGGTGTTGTGTGGTCAGGAGGACTAATTAATTATCCTTGCTCTGAAGCAGCTTTTGAGGAATAGGGACATGAATATGTTGCATTTTACAAGGCGTCTGCATAGAATGTAGAATGTTTGAACATTCTGGTCAAACATCATGGAAGCCTAGAGGGTAGAGGGTCAAGTTAGCTCCAGTGAATTGGAGAAGTACAATATAACATTCAGTGGGAGAAGCAATGATTGTGAGAGTCATAGTGTCGTACAGAATGGAGACAGGCTCTTCGGCCTAAACTAGTCCATTCCGAACAAAATGTCCATTCACACTAACCCCATTTGCCTGCCCTTGCCCCATATCCTACTAATCTTTTCCTATCCATACATTTGTCCAAATGCATTTTAAATTTTGTGAATGTACCCGCCTCAACCACGTCTGCTGGCAGCTCATTCTATATGCATACCATCCTGTGTGTAAAAGAAATTTCTCCTCAGGTTCCATTTTACTCTTTCCCCTCTGACCTTAAATTGATGCCCTCGAGTCCGTGATTGTCAAATCCTGGAGAAAAAAAGATTAATTCATTCACTCTGTCCTTGCCTCCCATGACCTTGTACACTACTTTCAGATCCCCCTCAGTCTCATACACTCTAAAATAAAAAGTCCTAGCTTGTCCAATCTCTCCCTATAACTCAGACCATTGAGAACTTGGCAACATCCTTGTAAATGTCTTCTGCACTTTTTTCCAATTTAATAACATCCTTCTTATAGCAAAGTGAACAAAACTGAACATAACTCTACCAGTGTGGACTCAACCAGCATCCTGTATAACTGCAACATAACTCCGTAATTTCAATACTCATTGCTCTGACTGATGAAGGCCAGTGTGCCAAACGCCTTTTTTACTGCCCTATCTACCTGTGACACCACTTTCAGAGAAACGTGCACCTGAACGCCAAGGCCACTTTGTTCCACTACACTCCTTAAGGCCCTGCCATTCACCATGAAACTCCTACCTCGATTTGACTTTCTAAAGTGCGAGAACTTACACTTATCTGTATTAAACTCCATTTGCCATTTCTCGGCCCATATATATATATATATATATATATATATATATACATACACAGACATATATTATATACATGCATGAAACAAATAGTAATGGTCCCAGAATCGACCCTTGAGGCATTCCACTCGTCATAGCCCTCCAGTCCGATGAGTATCCTTCCACTATTATCCTTTGTTTCCTACCATCAAGCAAAGTTTGGAACTGTTTTACCAGCTCCCCCTCAATTCCATGTGATCTAAACTTCCAGAGCAGCGTACCATGTGGACCTTACTGAAGGCCTTATTGATATCCATATATACTACATATACCACCATGCCCTTGTCAACATTACTGGTCACTTCATCAAAGCATACTAACAATTTTTGAGCCATGATCCCCCATGCATAAAGCTGTGCTGGCTGCTCATAATCACACCCTGCCTTTCCAAATGCATGTATATCTTCTCTCTCAGAATCTTCTCAAGTAACTTACTTGCTACATTTTTTAGGTTTACTGGTCTATGGTTCTCAGGTTTTGCTTATTAGCCCTTCTTGAATAAGGGCACAAAATTCAATACCCTCCAGTCGTCTGGGACCTCACCCGATGGCTACCCATGATACAAAAGTATCAACCAGGGCTCCCGCTATTTCCTCTCTGTCCTCTTGCAGTGTTCCTGAATATATCTAGTCAGGACCAGGAGATTTATAGAAATACTGCGAAGTCTGAAAAATATGTCGATTTATTTCAGATAAAAACACCAAAGAGTTAGAAAGTGACTTAACGATAATTAACATAACAAATTAAAGATTATATTGACCACAGGAAGTGACTTCAGATGCAATTCAGACATTATGGAATCCTGAGAATTCTCAGAAACTTATGATCCAGGAAAAGAGGGTCATGAAACTGATAAGGAAATCAAAAAGCAAACATGCATGCTAACAAACAGGAACACAAAGACTGCATAAATCTATGATTTGTATTTCAAAGGGAAAAAAAACATAGTCAAATGTGGAAATTTGCAATCGGGAGAGACGAGTTTATTGCGGATAACAGGAAAATGGCCAAGCCAATAACCAGTTACTTTGCATCTGTCTTAATGTAGGAAGATCCAAAGAATCACCAGAAATATGAAGTAATCATATAGGACTTGTGGAACTGAAGACATAAAGTCATTTTATATCGGGAACAAGGCAGTATTGAACATGCAGCTGAATTGAGCTTTGTTGCGCTTGACAAACCAGATGTACTTCATACCAAAATCTTCAGAAATAAATCACTAATGGAAGTATTAATTCCGCTGTCGATGACTGTGTTCTATTTTCCTGTACATTTGGTAAGAGTCTGGAAGCCGTTGTAGATAAATGGACATTAGTAAAAGTGATCCAAGCACAATAGATGAATGGTAGGGATCCAAGCATCTACAAAGGGAAGAAGAGATAGTGTGGAGAAATGCTGACAAATTAATTTGACATTTGTCGGGAAACTGTTGGAATCTATTATATAGGATGTGATATTGGATATTTAGAAATTAACAGCAACATTGGAGAGAATCAGTAGGCATTTCTTAAAGGGAAATCACACTTGACAAACTTTGGAATTGATTGAAGTTGGGGTACCAGTAGAATTAGTATATTTTAGATTATCCCAAGGCTTTCGATAGGAACTCACACGGTGAGTTCGCAAGTGCAAAGAATGTGAAGGGTATTCGGAGGAATATATGAAAGTGGTAAGTTAAAGTTTGGATTGCCTTCCTTTAAGGGAGTCAGAATATAGATGTAAAGACATGTTGAAGCAGTTTCATAGCGTGTTGTTGAGTACTGTATCTGGAATACTGAGTACAGTTTTGGTGACCAAATCTGAGAAAGAATATACTCACCACAGAGGAAGTGCAATGGACATTCTCCAGATTAATCCCTCAGTTGGTGAGATTGCCTGATGAGGAAACTTGGTCTGTGTTCTCATGAGTTTCAAAGAATAAGAGGTGAGTCACAGTGAAATTTAGAAAATTCACAAAACATACGACAAGTTAGAAATTAATAAGATGTTTCTCTGGCTGTCTAATCCACATTCATGGCACATAATGGCAGAATAAGGGATAGACAATTTCAGACGGCAATAAGGAGGAAATTCCTCACTTGGAGGGGACTGCCTAACACAGGGGCATGGAAACGTGCTGGCAGGGCAAAATTAAGGAGAATCCCCAGATAATCTACAAGTGTGTCCAGTGGAACAGAATAACAAGAGAACAGGTAGGACTCATTCGTGACTTGCCAAGTTGCATCCAAATCAACTTTAGCGGTGGGAGACAGAGAGGGTGGTAGAACGCTATTTGTGTGACTGGAGACCAGTATCCAATGGTGCACCACGGGGATCAGTGCTGTGTCCCTTACTATTTGTGATTCCGACCTGCCAGTGTTGGACTGGAGTTGACACAGGTAAAAATCGCATCTCACCAGGTTATAGTCCAACAGGTTTATTTGGCAGCACTAGCTTTTGAAGCGCTGCTTCTTCACCTAAGCGCACAACCACCTTATGAAGAAGGAGCGCATCCAAAGCTATTGCCTCTGAATAAACCTGTCAGACTATAAGCTGATGTTGAATGATTTTTAACTTTATCATTCGTGGTATTCATAAATGATGCAGCTGTGAATATGGACGAGGGCTGGGGTGGGGGTGTGATAAGTAAATTTCTGTTTGATACAGAGATTGGCCGGGTGGTTGTCAGGGAGGAGGAAGGTCTTGTGTGACAGGAAGATACAGATGGAATGTTCAAATGCTCGGATGAATGGCAGATGAAATGTAACCCTGATAAGTATGAGGTGATGCACTTTGGAAGAAGGAACCAGACAGGGGAGTACTCAATGAATGGTACCACACTAGGAAACTCAGAGGGTGCTTCTCCACATATGCCTGAATGTGACTGGATAAGTTAATACACAATTTGAGAAAGCAGAGGGGACTGTAAACATAGCCTTTATTCATCGAGACATAGATTATAAGAGCTATGGGTAACTTTGGTGAGGGCAAAATGGAATACTGTGTGTAGTTCTGGGAATCTCATTACAGGAAGGATGTGATTGCACTGGACGGGGTGCAGAGGTGACTCAACAAGATGTTCCCTGGGATGGAGCATATTAGCTATGGAGAGAAGCTGGATAAGCTCGGGTTGTTTAGTTTGGTGCAGAGAAGGCTAAGGGAAACTTGAATCAGAAGGATAAGATTACGAGGGACGTGGACAGGGTAGATAGACAACAGCTGTTCCTTTTAATCAAAAGGCCACACTTTTTTAGTAAAGGGTTTGCGATTTAGTAAGGACTTGAGGATTCTTTTTCACGCAGGGAGTGTTGGGGTCTGGAATGCACTTCTTGAGAGGGGAGATGTCATGGCAACCTCAAAACCATTCGAAAATACACGGTTGTGCATTTGAAATGCCATCAGATTCGCAGCTACGCGTCTTGTGGCGGAAAGTGTGACTAATGTAGACCGTGCTGTATTTCTGATATACAGAGTCTTTGCGTCTGTGATTGTATGGCTGTTGAAAGTCAATCATTGAGTAGCTTAATCTCGAAATTGATGGGGTTATGAAGAATATCTTAACAAAGCTTATAAGAGACAATTTGTAATATTTTCTGAAAATATGTTAATGACAAAATTAAGAGAAAAACGGTGCAGCTTCAACAGTCTGATACCAGATAATTGAAGTCAGGGAAATACAGAACTACTTCAGTGATGCCTTCACAGAAGAAAGCAAAACAAAAAGAAAACTTCCTAGCAATACTAGGGAATTTTAGTCTGGTGAGAAAAAGGGAATATAATGAAGTTAGCAACTAAACAGTTTAGAGAAAGTATTGGACTGAAATTAATGGGCATAGACAAAGTCAACAGAGATTCATGAAATGGGAATCATATTTGAGAAAGTGGCTTTTAGCAAACGTATGGAGAGGCTGTCAATGCAATACGAGTGGAATCTCAGAAAGAGTTTTGATAAAGCCCCAAGCATATTGCACGAATTCGAATCCTGGGAGACTGCGGGTAATATATGGTCACGGTTTTAGAATGGGGGAGCTGGCAGGAAACACTGATTAGGAATAAAACAATGTTATTTTTAAATGGAAGGCTAGGAGGATATAGCAAGGATCGTGGCTTGGGCACCAGCTATTCCCAATACACTTCATATATTTCGTTGAGGGGCTCAAATGCAATATTCCCAAGTCTGCTGACAGCACTAAACGATGTCAGCTTGCGAGTGGGTGAGAAAGATGTAAAAAAACTCCAAGGTGACTGAGACAATTGGAATTACTGGGAAAATACGTGGCAGGTGGAGAGCAATGGGAGAGATGAGATGTTGTGTACTTTGATGAGAAAAACAGAATGGTAGCCTCTCATTTGCAAAGGGAGTGGTTCGAAAATGTTGCTATAAAGGAACTTAAGCTGCATTTTTGTTTTATTTCTGTGCAGCCCTCTGAGTCCATGTAGGGCAACGAGTTCTGAAGCCAGGAGTCAATACTGGGAATGGCATTGGCACACTGACCAGTGTATATAGACCCAGCAAGTGGGGAGCTGTAACATTGAAAGGAATTTGGATCTCCCTGCACACCAGTCACTGAAAGCAATATTGCAGGAGCAGAAAGCAGGTAGGCAGAAAAATGGTGTATTCACCTTCATTTCAGGGCAATTGAGTACAGGAGTAAGAGTATCTTACTGCAGCTGTACAGGGCCTGAGTAAGACCCCATTTCCGAACATTGTGAAGTATTGTGTGCAGTTTTGGTCTCCTTACCCAATAAAGGACAAACCGGACATTGAGGGAGTGCAGTGAAGGATGACCAGACTGATCTCTGGGATGACAGGCTTGTTGTTGGAGCAGAGTTTGAGGCGACTGGGCTTGTATCCCATGCCGTTTAGGAAAATGAGTGATGATCACAGTGAAATATATAAAACTCTGACAGGGCGAGACAGATTGGAAGCAGGGTAATTCCCTGGCTTGGACTTCTAAAACAAGGGGCCACAGTATTAGGTACAGACAGGCCATTTTGCATTGAGATAAGAATAAATGTCTGCACTCAGAGACTGGCGAATCAGGGGTACACTTTCCCAGATCAGGCTGTGGAAACCAAGACGCTGAATATAAATAAGGATTTCTGGAAATTATAGGGATATGGAGAGAGCAGGAGTATCGTGTGAAGATAGATCAGCTATCAGTCCAGGTTGTTCTCCAATAACACAGTAGCTGTGTTACTGTGCAACACCGTGTTGTAGAAAATCGTGCAATATCAATAATGAGGTCTATGTGGAAAAGAGGGTAAGGAACGAACCCCCAAAAATATCAGTCAAATCAAAAATTAAATTTAATCTAACACACGCACTAGCACAGTCTAAAATACATCTTTAAATCACATATTTTAATGAAACTGTCCTCTAAATGTAACACTTTCAAACTAGAGTCACTGAATACAGCAGTGTACCTTTCACCACACTTTTCACCAGAAAGCACGTTGGGATGACTGACCACATGATACCGATGGGGAAATTCCAGTTCTCCTCAAGCTTCTCCCACAGTTTGAAATAAAGTTCTTTCTAAATGTAAACTACAATTCCCCGTTTCAGGTTCAGTTTCAAGACTTCCAGAGCGGATTGCATTCCTGTTTTAGCTGAACACATTGATTGTACATTTTGCAGACAGAGGAGCCTGAGGCTGGGTTTTGCTGTTCAGCTGGTTACCGGCCAGGAATTGCATCACAGTGAACAGGAGTTCACTTTATAGAAAAAGGTTCACGAATCACATTGCAGGCAAATTGCATTTAATCAACACGTGTTATCTGAGAACTGCCTGTATATTGAATGGAGGAGCAAAATTGATGGGCCGAAGGGACTACAGCAGTTCTCATTTTATATTTCACAATGTTTAAACATATTAAGGCATACGAATATTGTATGGGTAAAACTGCATTAAGGAGATGTTCGGCCATCAGCTAGCACAGGGAACGGTCAATATTTTGTGTGATGTACTTATTTCCCGATGGTCCTGTGCAGGCTGTGGGAAAGCTCTGTAAATGTTGTCACAAACCGTCAGACGTTAGGAAGGAGGTCATTGCAGGGTCAACAGGACTATTTTTCCCGTTCCCTTTTCCAGCACCAAGGTTGGGGCCCGGTGATCTCTCCGGGTATATCCTTTAAGAGCTCGGAGCAGTTGATGCAACTGAGTGCCTTGCTTGGCTGTTTCAGAAACAATTCAAGAGTTTATCACATGTCTGTGTGTCTGGAATCACTTTTAGGCCAGACCAGGAAAGCACGGGAGAGTCACTTCCTGAAAGTACATAGGGGAAGGAGATCGATGTTTACAATCAATATTGGACATAAGATCACTGTTACTGACACCAGATTTTAGATCTCGATATGTTAATAACTGTTCTTATTATTCCACCAGCTTCCACCAGCTTCCCAAGCATTAGCCTGGTCTGTATTAGTAATCCAATGACTATTCCACAACAGCACCATCTCCGCATGGGGACATATCGGAAACCACACTGAGCTGGTCATTTATGTGCTGCTTGACAACTCTGATAAAAAAAGAATTCCCACCAATTTGACTGTCGTGATAGGACCGATGGGGTGGTAATTGGTCAGATTGTATTTATTCCGCTCTTAGGGAACTGGACATAGCTGAGTAATTTTCCACATTGCCAGGGAGATGTTAGAGTTGGAGCTGGACTGAAACAGCTTCCCTAGTGACACGGCTTGTTGTACAACATAAGTCTTCAGCCCTGCTGCAGGAATGGTGTCAGGGCCTTTGTCGTATCTACTGTGTTCAGCTGTTTCTTCATGTCACCTGCAGCGAATCAAATTGGTTGAAGACCTTCATCTGTGAATCTGTGGGCATCATGATAGGGTGAGGTGGATCATCCACTCAACATGCCTGGTTGAGGATAGAGCGGACACCACATACTTCACTGATGTACAGGACTGTTCTATTATTTAGGAATGGCATAATTGTGGAGTCCTCTCCTCCAGTAAGTTGTTTAATGGTCCATCGACATTTATGCTTGGATTTGGCAGGATGACAGAGCTTAGATCTGATTTGTTAGTCGTGGGATCATTTTTGCCTCTGTACCATATGTTAGTTCTGCTGTTTCGAATGTAACCAGTCAGGTGCGGTAGCTTTAATGGGTTGTCATCAGGCTTAGGGTGCACATGGTACTGACCTTGGCATGTTCACCCACACTCGTCACTGAAACATACATCTGCTTGATGGTAATAGTGGACTGAGGGATTATCCTGAGGGAAAGGTGACAGGTTGTCATTGAATATAGTTTTGCTTCTGCTGCTGCTGTGACCTACAGCATCAGATGATAACCCAGTTTAAGCTGCAATATCTACAATTCAATTCAACTGACTGTCCTCCAGTTCACACCGAGACCCATTCACCCCTCAGCCCTGTAATCAGTGACCTACTCTGGTTTCTGATCCGGAAATACTTCCATTTTCATATTCTCATTCTGCTGAAATTCTTTTCTTGATGTCACGCCTCCAATTTGTTACTTTAACTCAATCAATTTAAGGTACTAATCTGAATCTTTTCTTTTCAGTAATGACATCTTCTGTGTTTGAAGTGAATGTGTTTCCTTCTGTTTTTCTCCCTGACCATGATTCAGAGCTCTGCAGTGTCAGTGATGCCAACCTTATGCAGTTTGAGAGTCAAGGAACTTTTAACCATGCGTTATCGTTCAGTTCCCAGTACACCGCGCTCAATGTTGGATAAGATGTTTGGGCATCTTTGACATACGTCGTTGGAAATTGTTCAAAAACAGAAATTGCTGAAGAAATTGCTGAAGATGTTGCAGCATTTTCTGGAGTGAATGCAGATATAAACTTTCAGGTCCAGTGAACCTTCTACAAAGCTCTCAGTTTCTCCAGCAATTTTTGGTATTTTTATTTCCAGTATCGATCGTTATTTGCTTAATTGACAATTTGTTGTGTGCCCCTTTTCATTTCTGGAGAAACTCAGCAGGTCTGTCAGCATCTGCAGAGACAGAGAAACAGATTTAGTGTTTCAAGTCTAGTGTGACACTTCTACAGAACTGAAAATGTTTGGAAAATATGCTTTTAATCCCTTGCCAGAGATGGGGAATGCGTGACAGGGAAAAGAGGGTGTGGCAAAAGATAAAAGAAAATTATGTAAAACGGGTTGAAATTAAGATGTGACGGGGGAAATTGAGTGCAAGATAAGAAAGACACAAGCACACAAGGCCACAGGGAGGCCAGGAGGGGGAATGTTGACTATATGGTATTATATAAATCTGGCCATAGACATGTTTTTATTGTCGAGATGATCACCCCCTTTACACAAATAAATTCAGGTGCGTGACTTCTTATTGGCACTCGTAAGCGTTTCATGTTGCCTCGGTATTGTAATATGGAGAAACACAAATAACAGTATGAAGGTTGGGCTGAGTATTGTTTTACTGTCATGTTGAATATAGTTTCAAATTTACAGCACTTATCTTTGAATGCTTGTTCTTGAAATTAGTATCAGATGGAGTGTAGAAGGTTGTGGGCTGACATTATAGAAGTTTATGAATTCAAGAGAGGTATGGATCGGATGAATATCCAAGGGTTTTTCCACAGGATAGGAGAGTTCAACCATAGAAGGCATAGGTTTAAGGTGAAAGGGGGAAGAGTTAAAAGGGACGAAGGGGCAATGTTTTTACACAGGGGGTGGTGTGGGTATGGAATGGGCTGCCAGAGGAAGAGTGGCAGATCCATATACAACTGAAACATTTAAAACTCATTTGAACAAACATATGAATGGGAAACACTTAGAGGCATATGGGCCAAATGAAAGCAGACGGGGTTAGTTTAGTTTGGAAAACTTGACAGCATGACATTGAGGAAAGCTTCACGCAGAGTCAGTGTGGTTTTGTGAAAGGGAAATTATATTTTGGCCTGTAAGATCATACAATGTTTTTCTGGAGATGCCTGAAAATGTAACAAGCGGACTTGATAGAGGGGATCTGGTAGACAAGAGGCTTTCCAGAGATATTCCACAGAGTATTACAAAATAAAAGATCTTACTCAAGCCAGAAGCACGTAGGATGACGGATAATGTATTAACATGGGATGATGATTGGTTGATACATAGAAATCGGAGAGTCAGGATTCATGGACCTTTATGATAAATGTGTATCTGCTGGAGTACCATACATATCAGGCCGATGGCATCAGTTATTTACAATCGATACTGACAGCCTGAAGGAGGGAGCTCAGTGCAATACACACCCGAGTTTGTGGATGACACTGAGAATCAAAAGGCAGGCTGTTATTTAACGGCGAGGACTTCCAGAAAAGGAACTGTACAAAGAGATTGGAGTCTTCCTGCGTATGAAACATAACGTCAGCATGCTGATGCAGCAAGTAACTAGGTTGGAACATTAGGCGGCTTCCTGGGATGAAAAGTTTGAGTTATTGAGAATCTCTATAATGGTGAGGTGATTATTCATTGGGCGTTAAATGAATGAAGAGGGATACTGCTGAAATATACAAGAAAGAGCGCGGGCTTGAGAAGGTACATATTGAGAAGTTGTTTTCATTCCTGGGCAGAGTGTCGCACTCGAGGATATAGATATCGAATAAGGAATATCGATTTCAATCTGAGATGCAAAGCGCTGTCTTCTCTCAGAATATAGTGAATATCTGGAATTCCCTAACCCAGAGAGGTGTGGAGGGATATAGGAGTCGGCAAGAAAGTGGAGTTGAGACCTGGAGTAGATCAGTCATGTTCTTATTAAATGACAGGGCAAGTTTGACGGGCCGAATGGCCTAATCTTGTTCCTATTTATTAATTTCACATGTTATGCTTTTAAAACTCATTTGAACAAACATATGAATGGGAAACACTTAGAGGCATATGGGCCAAATGAAAGCAGACGGGGTTAGTTTAGTTTGGAAAACTTGACAGCATGACATTGAGGAAAGCTTCACGCAGAGTCAGTGTGGTTTTGTGAAAGGGAAATTATATTTTGGCCTGTAAGATCATACAATGTTTTTCTGGAGATGCCTGAAAATGTAACAAGCGGACTTGATAGAGGGGATCTAGTAGACAAGAGGCTTTCCAGAGATATTCCACAGAGTATTACAAAATAAAAGATCTTACTCAAGCCAGAAGCACGTAGGATGACGGATAATGTATTAACATGGGATGATGATTGGTTGATACATAGAAATCGGAGAGTCAGGATTCATGGACCTTTATGATAAATGTGTATCTGCTGGAGTACCATACATATCAGGCCGATGGCATCAGTTATTTACAATCGATACTGACAGCCTGAAGGAGGGAACTCAGTGCAATACAACCCGAGTTTGTGGATGACACTGAGAATCAAAAGGCACGCTGTTATTTAACGGCGAGGACTTCCAGAAAAGGAACTGTACAAAGAGATTGGAGTCTTCCTGTGTATGAAACATAACGTCAGCATGCTGATGCAGCAAGTAACTAGGTTGGAACATTAGGCAGCTTCCTGGGATGAAAAGTTTGAGTTATTGAGAATGTCTATAATGGTGAGGTGATTATTCATTGGGCGTTAAATGAATGAAGAGTGATACTGCTGAAATATACAAGAAAGAGCGCGGGCTTGAGAAGGTAGATATTAAGAAGTTGTTTTCATTCCTGGGCAGAGTTTCGCACTCGAGGATATAGATATAGAATAAGGAATATCGATTTCAATCTGAGATGCAAAGCGCTGTCTTCTCTCAGAATATAGTGAATATCTGGAATTCCCTAACCCAGAGAGGTGTGGAGGGATATAAGAGTCGGCAAGAAAGTGGAGTTGAGACCTGGAGTAGATCAGCCATGTCCTTATTAAATGACAGGGCTAGCTTGAGGGGCCGAATGGCCTACTCTTGTTCCTATTTATTAATTTCACATGTTATGCTTTTTGAAAGTAACTGGGTATTTTCCTGGAAGTTGTGTTGTACAATGTTGCATTCAGGGAGAGCGAGGAGGTGTTTGAGTTAACCCTTGGTGGGGTTTGTGGCTGTATTCCCAGCGATTCTGGGTCTGTAACATGACCCACATCTGGAGCAGAAGAACAGAGATGGGAAGCCTGGAAAGAGGGATTGGGTGTAGGGGTCGGTTCCTGACAAAGCCTGGATTTTCCTATTACATTTCCGAAACTTCATCTAACCATCGGATTAGCCTCGATCTTCCCTTGTGCATAGGTCTGAAGGGCTGAATGGAACATCAGAAGACAGGGCTGAGGGACACGAGTGGGCCATTCGGCCCTTTGACACTACTCCACAGTAAATAAGGTCGTGGCTCATCTCATAGTGGTTCCAGCTACATTTTTCTCTCCATGCACCATTATCCATGATTCACCTGTCTATGGGAAATCAGATGAATCCAAGCTTAATATAATATTAAGATTCAGCCATTCCAAACTTCTGGGAAAGAGAATTCCAGCTTAAATTAAATCCCACTTAGTGAATTTCTCCAAATTCCTGCTCTGACCGAGATTAGAGGGTGGCACTGTTTCTTTTTCTAGCCCCACTCCTCAACTGCTCCCAACAAATTTTAAATGTAACCAGGTTGGTGATGTGGCCGATCATAAAGGTCTCAGACTGGGTCAGGTTCAGTGACAGGAACAAGTCAGGCAGATTTCTATACTCAGCCACAATTAACTAATCGAACTAATGGATGTGCATGGTGGATCTGTGGTTAGCACTGCTACCACCCATCACCAAGGAGCTGGGTTCAATTCCAACCTCGGGCGACACTCTGTGTGGAGTTTGAGCATTTTCTTTGCAGATATCTGTGTGGGTTTCCTCACAATGCTCTAATTTCCTCCCACAGTCCAAAGAAATGCAAGTTAGAGTAGATTGGCCATGCTAAATTGCCCATAGTGCCCAGGGATGTGTAGGTTAGGTGGGTTAGTCATGGGAAATGCAGGGTTATATGGATATGGAAGAGGGGGGTAGGTCCGGGGGGATGCTGTTCGGAGGGTCAGTGTGGACTTGATGGATGTGATATCCTGCTTCCACACTGAAGATGTTCTATAAAAATGACAATAAATTTGGACTATACCCAGTGGGTATCTATCTGATCCACTCTCCTCTAGGTCTTGTATGTTCAATAAGATCAGCTCTCATTACACGAGTAACCGATTAAAGCCTTCATAATATAAGACTCTCAGTCCTGGAATCCGTGAAGTGAAACATTTCCGACCTGCTTCCAATGTAATTATATCTTTCCTCAGATAAGGAGAAAAAGAAACATTAATCTCACACTCAGAGCTTGTGTTTTATTTTTGTTTTCACAGTGTTGTGAGTCTTTGTAACTCTATTCTCCACATATCACTGGAGGCAGAGGTATTGAATATTTCTGAGGGACTGACAGAATTTTCATAAATAACAAAGGAGTCGAGGATTATTGGGGATTGGCAGGAATGTGCGGTGTGGGGGGGAAATGTACCAAATGACATGGCCCCAGAACATCCAGGAATATAATTCAAAACGAAATGATAATATCAATAAAATGTTAATGGGGAATCCAAGATGGCGGCAATCTGGGAGGTCTGTTTCCCTGGGATCTGCATCACAGCACAGGTAAAGTGCTTCTATAACCCACCCCATCCCAGCCAGTTACTTAAAATTCAACACTAAAAAGAGCGATAGAATCTTTACTAATCCAATTTTGTCAAGTGGAAATGGCAAAATACGGGAAAGGATCGAGTTAGTCCCAACACACGGTGCACCCGTCAGAAGCATCAAGCATGCCTGAGGCCGCCGCTGCAACCTACTCTCCTCGTTACATAGACCCAGTTACTCACTAGGCATTGG
>NW_025211112.1:0-21829 GCF_004010195.1 Chiloscyllium plagiosum
ATAGCTATCTGACTCTGTATTTTCGTTTATTTAATTATTGTAATAAAATGATGAAAAGGAGGTGGGGGGTAACATAATGGAAAATTAACGTTTATTGTGAGATCTATAAAAGCATAGCAAAACAAAGAAGTAAGGGCCTGACTTTGCAAAAACTTGCAGACTGACAGAAGAAAAGTAAGATTACATACAAGGTCAGTAAACCAGTATATCAACCGTCAAGGAATGAGGAAAACAACTCCATATATGGAATGTTCCAGGTTCCTGACCTTGAGGAGTTGATAAGGTGAAGCGAATTATCGTATAAAGGGAACATGTGGGAGATATCAGGAGCCCCTTTCATGAGGTGTCCTGCTAATGTATCGGGTCCCCTGCAGAGGTTAAAATTAAACATTTTCTTTGCTCTTGCTAACATTTGAGTCCAGTCGATTTAATTTCCACGACCGCCAACTTAGAATACATTGCTGATGGGAGGTGGGTGAATTTAAATCCGGGATCTTGCTGTGTAATATTCCTTCAACATGCTCTCGGTCCCGGATCAACTAATCGGTTTTCTGTTTTATCCAGAGCAACTTTTGTTGGGGTAGCTGCAACGTGAACATCCAAAATGTTAAGAACGAGGAAGGCCTTGGACAAGAACAACGTTCAGACGGGGAGAAAGGTCCTTCGGCCTGAGGATTTGTCAACGGGCTGCATCACGTGGGGCTCATGTGAGTTGTGTGTTTATTTATCACAAGGTTTAATCTTCTCCGAAGGATCCTGGGTTTTGGGGCTTTACCTTAACTGACGCCTGTTTGATTGCAGCCCAGTCATTTTTTTTGTAAATAGGTTTAATCCCTGTCAACTGGGATCTTGGCATTTGTCACAAATACATCAATATCCAATGAGTGTCTTACACACAGGACTCCCCGAGGACGACATTATAACCTTCAATAAGAAGATCTCTGCAAAGTTTTGATCTAATGTCAGATGATTTGTGTGATGTATATCGGCCAGGGTGATTGAAAATGATGTTAGGATAAGTTAGAAACAGGTTGCCCGTTTCAATTCTGTGAATGTCTGCGAGGGATGTATCTCTCTCTCTATCTATCCATCTCTTTCTCTCTCGCCTCTCTCGCACCCTCTCCAGCTTTCTTTTATTTGTTTTTGAAACAGTAAAACAATCCTACGCACAACAATGTGAGTCGTGGTTGTTTGAAGTGGCGGGGTGTGGAGATGGGTTAAAAAGCATAAAAGATGCAGACAAAAAGAGTCAGTGTGTTTTGGAATGAGAGAGCGATAAATGATGAAATGTATCTTTGCAGCTGGGCTGGGAAATGGAAACAAGAGCTGGGGGATGGTCTGGGGGAAAGATCTGGAGTCTGTAATATCCTACAACGGCCCAATTCCAATTACTTCCTTCCAGCAAGTGACATGTGCAAAATTATATCCTTGAAGAGTGGAGGTGATATTCTTTAAACAGAAGTCCCAATTAACGCTGTAGGGTCATGTCGGATGTAAAGTGGAGTTTTAACACATCATGGAGCAGGAAGGGAATACCCTCTGGAATCGCACTGTGCATCAATGGCCCACGCTGTAATCTGTCGTCGTTGGAATGCGGACGGTGGGGTTCTGGATACACAGAACATCGAGCAGTACAGCAAAGTATATGTACCTAGGTCCTTAATGTTGTGCTGTCCTTTTATCCAACTTCAAGATCAAACTAATCTACATACCCTTCATTTTAATATCTTCCATGTGCCGAAACAAGATTAGTTGAAATATCCTGAATGTATCTGTCACGACTACCACCACTGGCATTGCATTCCACATACCCAACACTCCCTGTGTAAACAATCTATCTCTGGTATCTCCCCCATTCTTCCTCCAATTACTTTAAAGTTATGCCCAATCGTGATAGCCTTTTCTGCCGTGGGAAAAAGTGTCTGGCTATCCACTCTATATATGTCTCTTATCATGCTATACATCTCTATCAAGTCACTTCTCATCCATCTACATTCCAATAAGGAAAGCCTTAGATACCATAAACTTTCTTCAGAAAGCAGACCTTCCAGTCCAGTTTGCATCCTGACAAATTTCCTCTGCACCGTCTCTGAAGTTTCCACATTCTTCCTATAAAGATGCAAGCAGAACTAAACACAATATTCCAAGAATGGTCTCACTTGGGCTTTATAGACCTGCAAGGAGAAAGCGAGGACTGCAGGTGCGGTAGATCAGAGCTAATAATTAGTTGCTGGAAAAGCGCAGCAGGTCAGGCAGCATCCAAGGAGCAGTAGAATCGACGTTTCGAGCATGAGCCTCCTCCCCATCTTGCACAATTCCTGTCCGATACAAATCCCACCTTTTCCTGATGTCTCCAATATGATTAACATATTTGAAGAACATTTTGCCACATCTATATGTGCAGTTCGCCATCCTTTCCTTATGCAACATCTTAACTTTCCAACTTCGAGCATTCGCCTATCTTCTCCACTTGAGATGCTCTTCTTCATTCTGATAACTATTTAAATCATGATATGCAGTATATTCCACTTACTCATGTCCTGATGTTCGCATCAGTATCCTCAGTGATGCAGATAACTGAAGTTTTGGATGCCTTGAGTTTATTTCTGTTGGGAGTGTAGCAAGTAGTCACCATCTTCACGTATATTTCAAAATTCTCCCATTTTCCATCTACTGCTTTATCCACCAAGTGTGTTTGCAATCAAAGTGCTCCAATTAAGATTTTACGTTCATAAAATGATTGATTTTCCGGTTGGGATCTTTATCAGTGAGTGATGTTTATGCATTTCAAACTGAATATCGAAAATTATTAGGTTGTGATCGTTATTACTCTTCTACGTGGTCCGTATTATTTGGAGATTTATATTAATTATCCAATAAGATGACGTTCCGTTCCTGTCTCCCACTTCCAACTGGATAAAGTCGAATTATGGGCAATGGCACCACGTTTTTAGCAAGTGTGCCATATACAACCTCCATTGTTATCCATATTGACACTACTGGAAGACGTATGACGGGGACATTAGCTATCTAGTGTTGTTTTGGCTCCAACGACATTTCGTTCTGTGCTACTATGTCAATTCCCCCGGGGTAATTTCTGTTTGTAGTTCACCAATTCTCTTCTCGATTCTCTGTATACATGTCAACAATGTAATCCCACTTTTCTTTTGACGTTTTTGCCCAATGTAAAGCAACCATTTGGTTGTGGTGCATCAACTTATGTTGTTGAAATAAGTAGGGAGGATGTGTTGGGTAGGCTCGAGGTTATTAAGATGGACAAATCTTCAGGACCGGATGGGATCTATCCCAGTTTGCCGAGGGATGCGAGAGAGGAAATAGCTGGGGCCTGACAGATTCTTTTGTGGCATCCTTTAACACAGGCGAGGTGCCAGAAGACTGGAAGGTTTCTCATGTTGTCCTCCTGTACAAGAAGGCTAGAAGGCATATTCCTGGTAACTACAGGCAAGTGAGCCTGATGTCAGTTTGCGGGATGTTTTTGGAGAAAGTACTGAAGGATCGAATCTATTTATATTTAGAAAAGAATGGGTCGATTTGTGAACGGCAACATTGTTTTGTGTGGGGGAGACCGTGCTTTAATAGACTTCTTTGAGGAAGTGACAAAGCTGATAGATGAAGGAAGAGCTGTAGATGTCATATTAATGTACTTTCGCAAATCGTTTGATAAGGTCCCCCGTGGAAAACCTGCAGAGAAAGTGTAGTTGCATATTGTGCAGCTTGGTCTGGATAGGTGGATAAAGACCTGGTTGAGGAACATGCGACAGAGAGGTGTATTCGAAGGGAGTTTCTCGAAATGGAGAAAGGTGACCAGTGATGTTCCACAGGGGTCAGTGTTGGAGCCACTGTGATTTTTAACTTTTAGCCACTGTTGTTTGTGATATCCATAAATGATCTGAAAAATGGCTCTGATGGTTTGATCAGCAAGTTTGCAGATGAAATGAAGATTGGTGGAATAGCAGAATTCATAAGGGTTTGCCAAACAATGCAGGAGAATATAGAACGACTGGAAAATCGGACGGAAAATTGGCAGATGGAGTTCAATCCAGAAAAATGTGAGGTGATGCATTTAGGTAAGTCTAATTCTAGAGGAAATTATATAATGAACGGAAGAGCCTTTGGAAAAGTTGATGAGCATAAAGATCTGGGAGGGCAGGTCCATTGTACCCTGAAGGTTGCTGCACAGGTGGATAGAGTGGTCAAGAAGGCATATGGTATTTTTGCTTTGTATGAATAGCGTGTTGAGGACAAGAGTTGGCTGGTCATGTTAAACTTGTACAAGACATGTTTCGTCCGCATTTAGAATATTGTGTGCAGTTCTGGTCACCACATTACGAAAAGTATGTAGACGCTTTGGAGAGGGTGCAGAGAAGGTATGTGAGGAATTTGCGTGATATGGAAGGTGTTAGCTATGAAGAGAGATTGCGTAGATTAGGTTTGTTTTGAATACAAAAAAAGGAGATTGAGGGACACCTGATTGAGGTTTAACAAAATCATGAAAGATATAGACAGGGTAGATAGGAATAAGCTTTTTTCCAGGGTTAATGATTCAATAACGAGAGGTCACGCTTTTAAGGTGAGTGGTGAACAATAACGAGAGGTCACGCTTTTAAGGTGAGTGGTGAAAAGGTTAAGGGGGATATAAACAGCAAGTACTTTACAACGATGGTGATGTGTGCCTGGAACGCGTTGCCAGCAGAGGTGGTAGAGGCAGGAACCGCAGATTCATTTAAGATGCCTCTGGACAGGTGCATGAGTAGATGGGGGGCAGAGGGATACAGATGCTTCGGAATTGTACGACAGGTTTAGACAGTAGATTTGCATCGGCTCAAGCCGAAGGGCCTGTTCCTGGGCTGTAACTTTTCTTTGCTCTTCGTTCTAACTCTTACGCCTCCCGTCACCTATTTTGCACTAACCCTACGCTTTTTAATCTCTCAGTCATCCGCAGAATTCAATATCGGCTCAGCGGGCACCATCTGTTCTGAACAGATTTATCATTCAAAAAAGCGATTCGAAAAGTCCCAAGAGTCTTATGCACTCCTTTTGCTCAATCCTGAAATTTTGGCGTTTACCTCGCTGGCATCCCTTTACCTAAATGATGAGAATCACGGAAAATACAGTATTTCTGAGGTTACTACCTAGTGGTCCTGAACTTTCAGCAAGTGAATTGCGGTGAAGGCCTTGTTGGGACTCCACGACTGTTCCAACTCATCACCATTCAGATAAAATTCGCCCTTCTTGTTTTTGTTCCCAAAGCAGATGTTCTCCCATCCATTGCAACAAACTGAATCTGCTATCGATATGTCCACTGTCATGACATGTCCAAATCACAATTACGAATTTCTGCATGCCTCCACCCCCCGCAAGCTGACGCTCCCACCCAGTTTAATGCTGTACGCAAATGCGGAGGTATTATGTTTATTTTCCACCTCTAAATCACTGACATGTTGTGTATGACTGAGGTCCAAGTTCTGATCTCTGCAGTACCCTATTCGACACGGGTAGGCACTGGGAAATCGAGCTTTGCACTTATCCTCTCTGAATCCTGTCTGTTAACCTATCTCCATTGTTATCAGAATATTTCCATGATTACATTCACTTCAATTTAAAACACAACCTTTTAATGTGATCCGATTCGAAAAACATCTGAACGGTCAAGTTACCCACGCCCACGCGTCCACCTCTTCTGAAAAGTACCAGCTGGATTTTCATAGAACTCCAATAGACATGCCAAGCATGATTTTCTTGCTGTTCCTGTCACTCTCCTGACACGAAATAAAGTAATGTGCAGCTTAATCCTATATTCCATGCTTCTGCACATAATAGCTTGACAGATAAAGATTATATCTTATAAACCACGGCACCAACGTATTCATCTATGTACTGTGGAAAACTGCTCATATCTTCTCCTAAGTATTTACCCTTTCTGACCTCAAATCCATATTTGTGTACAGTGTTACAATGAAAAATCAATTTATTTGCAACTGGATAAATAAATAATTAAATGGAAAGGTAGACAGGCAAAGAATCGATAGACAGACAGACAGATTGATGGATGTATAGATAGATAGATAGATAGATAGATAGATAGATAGATAGATAGATAGATAGATAGACAGAAAGACATACAGACAGACAGAAAGACATACCTACAGACAGAAAGAGATATAGCCAGACAAACAGACAAATAACGTACAGGAATCAACACACATGTCATTCCCTACCATCCTGGATAGTGCAGTATCAGTCTGCAGAATCGCTATCAAATCTGCAACTTGTTTCACGCTCAGACATTCTTGTTCAATGGTAGCTGTACGTTCCATCTATGGGATGCAATGCCAAAATTCAGAATGGCTACCTGTGCATGACATATCTTCGTACCCAAAAAGCCACCATTTGAAATTGTGAGACCTGATTTTCCGAGCACAAAAACAAGTTAACTATCCCTAATCAATTTATTTTCTCTAACTGTAAATAAATATTTTATTTTATAATCACTTCCAGCAATTCACCCACAGCCGAAGTCAGACCCTCGGGTTCATATTTCCAAGGGTAACCCTCACACCCTTGGTTAAACAAAGGTACATTATCCACATTTCAGTCATCAGCAACTTCACCTAGGATTATCGATGATAGAAATGTCTTCCCTAACTTCCCAAAACATTCTGTGATGTATTAGATCATGTCCAGAAATATGTCCAACTGTATGTTCTCTCAGAATGCGCAAACGTCTTCGACTGTAATTTGACCGGTTTTTAAGATACCAAAGTTTATTTTCTTGTTTCTTTAGACTCGACTCCTCCTCTAACACCACCAAAAACCCACCCCAACATCCCACGCTCTATCTCCCGCCTCATAACTAAGCATGATTAGTCATTATTGAACGAATAAAACGCATTTGACTTGGCGCCATCGAACTCTTCTGACAGAATCAACTTGCTGGTGAATTTCTACCTTGCGTGTCAAACAATGCACTTCTAAGAAACATTCGGGATATAATTTGATCGTTGTTTGATCTATTATTGTGTTTTAGTGCTGGGAAGCAATCAGCATCAGCACTGTTTAATTATTTTAGCAGTTAGATGCAAGGGGTATTTCATTGAGGCCTTCAATTGTCCTCTGAATTTATCCTGAGTCACGACGCAAATCCCAGTGTTTGTGCAGCAACTCAGGAGTTGGAGAAAGAAACCTAGATCTATCGTGCACAAATGCACATATGCAAACTCAGGCATATCAGTAATCCACGAACGTTTTTAAGGTCGCTTCAAACACGACCCGCAACAAGATGATAGTACCAGAAATAGCAAACAATAAAATAATGTATTTTCTCCGATTCTACATGTCAGGGTCTCTGGGACTCTTCCACCTTACTGGGAACCCGGAGTCTCCTATGTGCTTAACAGTGAAAATGATGAGGAGCAGAATCAGTGCACATGGGCCATGGGGATGAGTATGTCGTGAACAATTCCAATTTCCGCCCAGAATGCCAATTCGGATCATTCATGTGTTACTGCAAAACATAGGCTGATTCAGTTAATAGTATAATAATAATAATAATAATAATTATTATTATTATTATTATTATTATTATTATTATTATTATTATTATTATTATTATTATTATTATTATTAAACATAAAATACCAGGAAGTGTTATTTGAACAGTTCAGCAAACGTACTGTTACGAGAACCACAGCCGATGTTTTATTTGTGCAAACGTTTGGTTTCAGCTTCTGACAAGCAATGGCCACAAGTCGATCGAAGGTGAATGCTATGGTGAACCAGACAGAGCAGTCAGTTACTGCAAACAACAAGCGTGAATGTTTCAGATATCTACATACTCCAGGAAAATGAAGTCTTCTAGAAAAGGAAAAGAAACTTTTCTCCAAATCAGTTCGAATAAATCACGAGTAGACCTGCCGTTGCCATGGCCACGAGGTACCGTGTCGTACAACTGGAAAGTCCTTATTTTCCACGACACACAATGACAATAGTCACGAAGTTAACTGAGAAAAGTAGCATTGTTATCTGACAAGAGGATGCTAGTTGGTGCATCCGAACAGCCAGCATTCAATCTCTCAACAATTGACAGACATTTGCAGAATTGTGAGCCCACCAGAGGTTACGCTGCAGTTGTCTCCTACAGCAACTTTCAAATCCACATCCACCATGATATGCAATGCAGAGGGCAGCAAGTACAAGGAATTCAAACAACTGCACGTTTACCGCTGAGCCAGACAAAGGCCATTTATATTAAAATGGAATTAATCATTGCTTTGTTTTGGTGGATCAAAATCCCGGAACCTCCTTCCGACTAGGATTGCAGCAGCCTCTCAACCAGATTGATTGAAGCATGATGACAGTGGTCGAGGAGAATGTATGCGTCTTAAACATTGTGGTCAAGAGAGTGAGTGAATGAATATGTATGCCTGATAGAATGTACACAAACGTTGTGAACATGGGTGAATTTGAGCGTGCATTTGCGAGACTGTATGCATGTTTGTTTGCGTGCAGATATTGTGAAAGTGTGTACGTACAGGCGGAGGAGTATGCGCAGATGGTTATCAGTTCATGTACTGGTGTGAGAGAAATTGCACATGAGAGAGTGTGTAGCAATCTCAGATTGTGCTTCTGCAAGCATGTGTGATTGAAAGGGGTTGTGTTTATCAGTGAGGTTGTGAGTTGCAATAGTAGTGAGAGCGGGTTTATGTACGACAAAGCATGTGTGTGAGAGATAGTTTTGAGGAAGACAGGGTGAGAGTCCGAAACTGAGTTTTAGTGTCGACAAACAAAGAGGGTTTCTGTGTAAGATGGAGTACGTGTGACAGTGACTGAGCGTGTTAGAGACATTGTGTAAATGATAAACTGTGAGAGAATGAAAGTTTGTGTGTGTGTGTGTGTGGAGGGAGTGTGTGTGAGTCTCCGTGTGTATATGTGTGGGAGTGACAGAGACAGGGGTAGATGTAATGAGAAACTTCAACGTTTGTTGAAGTTACAGGGAGGGAACACTATTGTACGAGTACTATAGAGGGGTCAGATTTTGTCCAGTGTGTGCAGGTGGGATTCATGACACAGAACATAGACAGGCCAATAAGGGGCGAAGCCACATTAGTTTTGATACTGGGTAATGAGACTGGTCAGGTGTTAGACTTGGAAGTAAGTGAACACTTTGATGATAGTAATCACAATTCTGTTATGTTTACTTTAATGATAGATAGGGATAGGTGTATATCACTGGGCAAGCGTTACAGCTGGGGGAAAGGCAATTACAATGCCATTAGGCATGATTTATGAAGCATATAATGGGAAAGGAAACTGCAGGGGATGGGCACATTAGAAATATGGAGCTTATTCTAGGAAAAGCTACTGTGTGTCCTAGATATGTATGTACCTGTCAGGCAGGGAGGAAGCTGTAGAGTGCGGGAGCCGTGGTTAACGAATGAAGTGGAATCTCTGGTCAAGAGGAAGACGGCGACTGATGTTAGGATGGGATGTGAAGGCTCAGTTAGGCCGCTTGAGCCTTACAAGGTAGGCAGGAAAGACCTAACGAGTGAGCTTTGGATGCCTTGCCTGCAACAGTAGTAGATTCGCCAACTTTAAGTACATTTAAGTCGTCAGTGGACAAGCATATGGACGTACATGGAATAGTGTAAGTTAGATATGCTTCAGATTGGTATGACAGTTCGGCGCAACATCGAGGTTCGAAGGGCCTGTACTGCGCTGTAGTGTTCTATTTTGTATGTTTCCCTACCTCCTCCGACTCCAGGCGCAAGTTACCTCCACTATCCAAATGAGCCCTACCCTCACTAAAGCCATCATCTTGTTCCTCACAAAAGTACAGATCATCTTTAGTTTTACCTTAATCCTAGTCACCAAGTCTTTTTCATGCCCGCTCCTCGCTCTCCTGAGATTATTCTTCACTTCCTCCCTGACTACCTTGTAACCCTCCTGAGCCTTGTCTGATCCTTGCATAGTTAACCCTAAGTCATTTTCCTCCTTCCTCTTGAGATATTCTACATCCATTGATACAATGGAGATATGGAGCTGAGCTGCATATCCTGTCAGTTCCAGCATAGGCTGCAGGTTTCCCCACGCTGGGCAGTGATCTAACACAGTTTTACTGAACAATGCACAGGGGCAGTGTACACAGCCCTACATGCTGGGAGGGTAACTGCTCCTGGTTTACAGTTCAATGCACTGGGGTGGCGTACACTGCTCTGCATGCTGGGAGGGTAAATGCTCCTGGTTTACATAACAATTCACTACTGTTCACTGCATAGCTCCCAGTGCTGGAGAGGTGGTTCATGGACTGGTGTGGTCTGCACAGATTGCTGGGTTGTATTGAGCAGTACACTAGCCTGGTCTGAACACTGCGACATGCTGCACAGATATATCATCTGGGTTATGGTGCCTGATAGTGTGACGTGGATTCCAGCTGATTTGTCAGCACAATTAGTTTATATTCATATTTTTGTTATTGGACCTAAGAAAGTACTTCTCATCCAGTTAATCCCATTTGTCTGAAAAGAGCCAAGTTTACTGAACTTGTCAATCAAGTAATCATCCAATTATAGCATGAATATCCGTCCTTCTGTACCTTAACATGGCCGTTGGTGCTCATATCCCTGGAATCCCGGGGAAATCATTATGAAGCTCAGAAACAATGTGCAAAACGTATGGTCATTTGCCTCCTGTACGTCCCGGCTGTGGTCCCATTTGGATCCCTAGTGTATCGAGAGCTGGCATTGCGAAGAACAGAAATAATGACATGGTATAGGTCATACTGCTGTTCACTTCCCGTGGTGCTCCATGTGGTGCTCCATAGACAGGGAGGTGTGTGCTGGGCTGTTGTTGACTTCCTGGTGTGTCTCATGTGGTACTCCATGGACTGGGCTGTGCGTTTGGCTGATGCTCACTTCCCGGGTGTGTCCCATGTCGTTCTCCATAGAGAGGGAGGTGTGTGTTGGGCTGTTGTTCACTTCCTGGTGTAACCCAAGTGGTACTCCATCGACATGGGTGTATGTGTTTGACTGTTGCTCACTTCCCGGTGTGTCCAATGCACTGCTCCATGGGCAGGGTTGTGTGCGTTTGGCTGCTGTTCACTTCCCGTTGTGTCCCATGTAGTGCTCCATGTTGGACAGAGGTTCCGGCAGCTTTAGACAGGCCTTTGAACCCTGGACTGTGCGTGCCCATTGAACCCCTGTGCTTGTCCCTCTCAGATGATTGTGTGGTCAATAACACGAGGAAACCTCTCGAGTATAATTGCAAAAGAGCAGGCATCTAACTTGTAGCTGTGGGGCTTCTGACTGACTCCTGTTATTGAAACATTAGTGGAGATGCTGGGGATGGTTTGCTGGAGGTTGTGCTGTGAGCTGCCTCAGACATTCAGGGAGACCTGAGGATTTGGTGACCCAACTCTGGATGGAGAATAGGGACTGTAGTTACAACATCTGTGTGTGTAAGATGAACAAATAATGGAGCCGAGGCTGCACAGAGAGAAAGATCTGAAACCACCGAGTGCGTGTGCTTGGGGAAAGGGATCTGCTGTATCCATACCGGGTTTTCCAGGAATAGCTTCCCAAGTTACCTTTAACTCAGGAGCAGAGTATGAGGGGACCCTGATTGAACAAGGCGCTGGTCACAGAGCAGTGTCACCTCCTTCAAGACGACCTGCAGCTTCACACCAGGGGGAGGACGGTGCTGCCAGGGTCACTGCTTCACTCAGCTCCTATGATCCGGAACTTTCCTGGCCAGAGTGGGTGACAGCTCCATCATCTCCCAGTATGCCGACGTCAACATCACCATTTGGAGTCGGAGGATATATATGGTGGTTGAGAGCAATGGGAACATCAGGAAGATGGAGCAAAACTTCATGTCTGATGGGGTCAGAATGAACCCTCCTGTACACACAGTGCATCACAAAGTCCTGTAGTATTTTTCCGTTTCAGTAACATACTACGTACCATTCTTCCTAAAGAAAATGACAGACTATATATTATCTTTAATCCCATTTGCTAAACTTTTATCCATTGACTTCACCTGGCCATATCCAATTACAGATTCTCCACCTTGCCTTGATAATTTAGTTTCCTGTTTATCTTAGTTTAATCGGCATACGTAATTACAGTACATTTGTTCCACTCCTCCTGATCATTTATACAGATTGTAAAGAGTTGTGGACCCAGCACTGTTCACTGTGTGACTCCACTGGTGACGTTCTGTCAAACTGACTAGGGCTGATTTATCCGGAGTGCCTGCTTCCTGTCTGATAACCAGTCCTCCCCCATTTATGTGTAACACATTCAAAGCGCTGAATAAGAACGAGGAGCATCAGTTCGGAATCCATCCCCTCAGGCCTCTTCCGATATTGAATACAATCATAGCTGATGTCATTGCGGCCTCAGTTCCACGTTCCTGTCCGCTCTCCATATTCCTTCCCTTACTCAATATTCCAACACCTACTGCACTCTGTGGCAGTGAATTCCACAGATTCCCAACCCTGTGACTGAAGTATGTTCTCCTCACCCCTGTTTCATTTCTCCCCCACCTCATCCTAAAACTATGGTTTTATGATCGTTCGAGATTGTCCCACATGAGGAAGTATCAACTTCACATCTACATTGTAAATCACCTTTAACTTCGTCCAGACCTCCGACATCTCCTCTCATTTTTCTATACTCCAGGCAGTGTTGGCCTGAACTGCTCAATGTCTCTTCAGAGGACAAACTCCTCATCTCTGGAGTCATTCTCGTAAACCACTTCTGAACTGCCTCCATGGCAAATACATCCCTCCTACAGTCAGGACACCAAGACTGCACACAGTACTCAGTTGCGATCTCACACCTCCGTCCCTTTATAATCCATTGTTTTAGAAATAAATGCCAAAGTTGCACTTGCCTTTCTCATTACCTGCTGTACCTACATCGGAGTATTCTGTAGTATGGGACGCGGACAGCCAGATCCCTCTGCACCTGATTATTCTGAAGTCTCTCGCCATTTGGACAATAATTTGCCTTTTTGCTACACTGATCCAAACGGATACACTCATACATTTCGCTGTTCAGTTTCTTCTGTCAAATGTTGCCACAACCTATCCATATATATTTTCTAACTTCTTGCATCTTCATTGCAATTTCTCACCTGAGTTAGTGTCATCTGTTAATTTGGTTATAACATGTTCTATCCTTTCAACTATGTAAGACTACAGATTGTAAATAGTTCGGGCCTGGGGACCAAGGCATATGGTGTCCTAAAAGTTGAATTTTGCCAAACGGAAAATGACTGATATTTTTCCATCTCACTGCATTTTGTTGCTTCATTAAGCCTGTATCCAAGCTGAAAAATTACTTTTAATCGTAAACGATCTTATTCTACAGATTAATCATTTGTGCAGAGCTATTCAAAGACTTCTGGAAGTCCAAATATTTCATCTCTTGGATCCCCATGATCCAAATCATGTTGATTCTGATGGTTTCTGGTTTGACTTTGCAAATTTCTTGTCATTAATTCCTGAATAATCGACTTTAACAATATTTCTTAAATTTGAACAGTTTTCTCACTACTACATATTCCATCGTGAAGGTGATAATTCTAAATTCTTACCTCTCTATAATCTCTTTGTTCACTGCAATCTGTATAATTAGCACATGGCGTGAATTGACCTGCTCTGATTGCTCTGTAAGAGGTCGGAGTCGCTGAATGGACTCATTCTCTTCCTTGTGCACAAAATCGATGGGCTGATGTCTTTCTGGTGCTCCACATCACCATCTCTATGGTCTGCCTGTCCTCCTCCTGTTGATGCGTAAGAATCATGAGGGCTTATGCAATGTTTCTGTTGCTGTATAACAGTTTGCGGGGCTGAAAAAATAAACCGTTCTCATATTCCTCCATCACAGGCTGGAGATACTGAACGATCTCTCCTGCATCCCTGATATTGGACAGAGGGAGTCATTGGCCTTCTTCTGTTCCCATACACCTGACATGTTGAGGTAAACTTCTTCCTCCTTTCCCATAAGAAATCTCATATAGTTTGCATCCTTCTCCAATTCCCGTGCAACAGGCTCGATGGGACTAAATATCCTCTGGTATCCAAGTGCACCAATCTCCAGTCTCTGTGTGACCTCTTCCATTTCCTATGTTACAGACTTGAGGAGGCTGAATAGACTAATCCTGTTGCTGTTTAACAGGGTACTGGTGCTGCATGGCCTACACTGGCCCAGTGTTATCGACTCGAGGAGCTGACTGGCCTCCTCCCGTAACTGTATATCAGGGTCCAGGGGCTGAATAGCCTCTTCCTGTTCTGGTGTAACAGGGTCAATGTCCTTCGAGACACTACCTCCTAATAAATGACAGAAGGCGCTGAACGAGAGAGTGCCCGTACTCTGAAGCACTCTTGTCTCCATATCTGACTTACAGAGACGAACCATTAATATAGTCTTTTTTCTGGATAAAGTCCTGAAGCTGAACGTAACAAAATATGTCCCTCCCAGATACCTCATATTCCTGGCTCAGTTGCTCAAAATTCATCATGACCTCCCTGTCAAAAAATTCTCCCAAACAGGAAACTCATCTGGACTCCCAGAGCCTAAAGCCAGAATCCATCAGTCCCGGATGGAATACTACCAATCCTATAATGAGAGTGAAAGCCGAAGTTGTTCCATCATTCTCCATGCTTTCACTGTGTTAAGGACAATCGGTTTCTGCAAATCTCCATAACAGTCCTCATCTTGTCCATGAACAACAGATTAATGAGGGGTCAATTTGCTGAGAAGGCATCGATGTCCAGCCAAATTGACCATGGGTCCTGACAAGCCCAATCAGCCACATCAGAAACAAGGAACTTGGTTTGTATTTCTTAAAAGTATGGAAAATCGACACGCCCCCATTCACTTCAATTTGTCCAGATTAATAGGAGGCCATCTGTAACGGCATATGAAAGATCAAAGCCAACTGTTAAGTCTCCGTAGCGCCTTCCTGGGAAGCGTCAAAGGGAGAATTCGCATGGGGTATCATAAACAAGGAAGGACATTCATTTTAACCAGAGCTAACCCAGAAAGAGTATTGGATGATTCTGTCTTATCTTCTCTAGAAACTGCACGAAGTTAGCTTTATATAATTGATCGAAGGCTTGGATGATAAAAATACCTAAACCTCCTTGTGACCATCTGGAAGGGAATCAGATTCCACCCCAAGGTCGTGTACTCAAATAATATCCCCAACAGGGATGGCCTCCGATTTCATAAAATTGATTTTAAACCCTGAGAAAGATCCAAATAAATTAATCATTCGTATTAAACTGGACACAGACATCATTGGGTTAGTTAGAAAGAGAGGAATGCCATCTGCTTAAAGGGTGATCTTATGCCTTCCTTGTCCTATCCTTGGCAGTGATATTGGCGTCCCTCCGGATGGCTTCTGCCAACGGCTTAATCATTAATGTCAATGGTAACAGTGGAAGAGGGCAACTTTGTTGGCTGCCACTGTCAATACTATAATTGTCAGACCTTATACCATTAGTGACATTTGAAGAACAAACCATTCAAGGACATAAAAGGTGCACATCCACTCCATCCAGTAAACTGCTTTCTCTGCATCCAGGGAGACTACCGAGCCTGGAATCGAACCTTGCTGACAAACTGGAGCCATACTTCGTGCTCTTCTAATATTATCAGAAGACCTACGGCCCCTAATAAAAATGATCCTCTTTCAAAATGGACCTTCAAAGAGAACATTTTCGACAAAATTTTAAAGTCCACGTTTAATAATGAAATAGGCACATACAAAGTGCAATCCTCTGGGACTTTCCCTCTCTTGAGAATAAGATTAATATTCCATCTCTCAGAGAGGATGGGAGGCAGTCCTGACTGTACAATGATTGTACATATCTAACATTGGCCCAGCCAGCATGTCTATGAACTCCTTCTAAATCTCACTCTGAAAATCCATCTGGGCCGGTTGCATTACCACTCTGGAGCTGCCTCACTGTCTCCTGTATCTCTCGGATTATCAGAGGGGCAATCTAAAGAGACGCCTGCTCTGAACTTACACCTGGGAGGTCCAAGGTCTGTGGGCGGCACGGTGGCACAGTGGTTAGCACTGCTGCCTCACAGCGCCAGAGACCCGGGTTCAATTCCCGCCTCAGGCGACTGACTGTGTGGAGTTTGCACGTTCTCCCCGTGTCTGCGTGGGTTTCCTCCGGGTGCTCCAGTTTCCTCCCACAGTCCAAAGATGTGCAGGGCCAGGTGAATAGGCCATACTAAATTGCCCGTAGTGTTAGGTAAGGGGTAAATGTGAGGGTATGGGTGGGTTTCGCTTCGGCGGGTCGGTGTGGACTTGTTGGGCCGAAGGGCCTGTTTCCATACTGTAATGTAATCTAATCTAATCAAATGACTCCATCGTCGCCAATCAGTCCTCCCAGCCCGCTGACTGGAACATCCCAGAGTAGAACTTCCTGAACGTTGCATTAATCTTTTTGGGATCGCGGGTGATAACAGCAGCAATCTTCTTTCTGGCCAAGTACGCCTAATATCCACCTGGTTATCACCATGCTCGAATACCTTCTGTTTCGCAAAGGAAATCTCTCTCTTTGCTCTGAGTCACTGAATAAGAAATAATCAAATCCCTTGTATAGGCTTTGGCAGTCTCCCATAGCACCGTCGGATTACTGGCCGTACACAAGTTCATGTTCCAAAAAAATATAAATTCCCCCGAAACATTTGCTATCCTTCAGGAGGCAATGATCCACGTGCCAGTGCCGTGAGCCTGTCCCATCGCCACCATCCTTGACCTCCATGTACACTGCCACATGATCATAAATGGTTCCCATTTCTAAAAGACAGCATCTAATTTAGAAAGACCAATGGGGCAAACAGCATGTCAATCCTAGTATAGCATTTATGCGGGTTAGAAATAAAGGTGAAGTCCATATCTTCAGGATGAAGACATCTCACACATCCGCCAACCCAGCTACCTGTTCAGGTCCACCAGCTGCCTGGGTGGCGGGGAAATACCTCCGATACCCTTCGACATCCTATCCACCTCGGGGTCTACACGTCAGTTAAAGTCTCCCCTTAATTGTACGACCCAAGAAGCTTCCAGCACCAGTTTTTCTATAACGTGCTGGAGTTGCACAAGGACCCGGGCAGGGATGCTCGTCCGATCCGGGCCTGCACACTGCGACCCGGTGGGCCCGCTCGACCCGCACCCAGTCTGCCCTGACTTCCAGTTTCAAAACTTGTGTGAGCCATTGTTCCAATAAGCTGACAAGCTGGCGTTCTTGTTCCCGTTCCGGCAGCCCGACCAAGCTGATGTTCTTCTGACGGCTCCAATTTTCGAGGTCCTCGACCTGCTCTACTAAGGCCTGTACTAACCATTCTAGGGCTTGGAACCGACCCGCTAAGGATTCTGCCATGGTTTCCAAAGCCGCAGACCACTCTTTCACTTCCACGACATGTGGCCCGAGACTTTGGATCTCCTGGTCATGCTTCTGCAGCTTGGCTGAGATCAGTTCCAGCATTGTTCAGGTCTCCTCCATTGCTGAATAACCAGGGAAAAATTAGGATCCATTTCGAAACCAAGGGGGTAATCAGTATGTGAAACTGGGAAACATTGATAGACTGTAACACGAGAGCTTCACATCTGTTTTAGTTGGGAGAAGGAAGATGCAGGGACAGAATTCAAGAAGATGGACTGGGAAGCTCTCGAACAATTTGATATAAGATGCAAGTTGGGATTGATAGTTTTGGATGATGTAAAGTCCAGATGAGTTGTATCGCAGGATGCTGTTGGAGACAAGAGAGGAAATGTCCTGACCTAAATGTTTTAGTCAAATCTGACCACACAGGGGAGGTGCTAGAGGACTGGAGAACAGCTATGTGGTCCCAAGTTACTGGAAATGTGGTATAGATAGACCAGTGTCTCGTGGTGTACACAGCGAGCAGCGCAGTGTATCAAATTATTTGGGGTATTCATAAATGATGTAAATGCGAATGTGGAGGGGGTGGTGGGGGCTGAGCATAATAAGTAATTTTGTGTTTGACACAAAGATTGGTCAGGTGGTTGGCAGTGAGGAGGAAGGCATTATTTTACAGAAAAATACAAGTGGAATGGTCAGATGGTCAGATCAATGGCAGATGGAATGGAACCCTGATAAATATGAGGTGATGCACTTTGTAAGAAGTAACCAGACAGGGGAGAATTCAATGAATAGCAGAACAGGGACGTCAGAGGGTGTTTCTCCACACATCCCTGAATGTCACTGGACAGTGTAATAGCCAGTTAAGAAATCATACGGGACTGTAGGCATAGTGTTTATTTATCGAGGCGACATAATATGAGTTAAACATGCCATTGGTTAGGCCATAGATAGAATACTGTGTGCAGTTCTGGCAGCCACATTATAGGAAGGGTTTTGGTTTCTCAGTTACATCAGAAACTATTGGGGTCTCCACAGAGTTGGAAGCTTCAGTGGAAGTCTCCTGGCTGCAACTCTCTCTAAATTTTCACTTGATTTGTTTTCCCTCCTCGATTGGAGAACTGCATCTGAGAATGTGTGTCTGATCTTTCCTTTTTGCCAAGTACAAGTTCATGGGATATTACTGTATCAGAACACTTAATTATTAATAGAGTCTAGGCCAAGACCTTTAAATATTTTTGAGGAGCTCTGCTGTCGTCCATAACACGTGACTCCTTCTCTTCCTGTATAATTGGTTGGAGGCACTAAATGGGCTATCTCTACACTTCTCCAATAATTTCATTGAGCTGAATGACTTCCTCGTATTCCTGTGAAGCTACCGTGAGGAGCTGAATAATCTCCTCCTTTTAACTGTGGAAATGTGCAGTGACCAGCAGCACTGTTACATGAATGTTGCCGATACTTCCAACAGCACAAGCCTGAATGTTGTCCAGGTCTTGCTGCACATGGACACAGACTAGTTCAGGAGCTGAAGGGGGACATTTTTCCTGAATATTGTGTGACCTTCAGTGAACATCCCCACTTCTAATCTTTATGAAGCAGCTGAAGGTGTTTGTGCTGAGGAAGCTACCTTGAGGATCTTTTGCAGACATGTCCAGGACTACATGGATTTTTGTACACAAACCACACTCACTGTGCTTTATGCTTTAAATCACTCTAATCAGGGAAGTTTACAACTCATTCCCATTAAGTGCAATCCTGCTCAGGCTCCTTGTGACCGTTCTTAGTTAAATGATGCCTTGATGTCAGGGCCGGTCCCTCTTCCCTGAGCCCTAATGTTCACGTCTTTTGCTCATATGAATAGGCCACAGTGTGGGGCAGGGAGTGTTTTTTGACAAGTCAGAGTTGAGGGCTCTGACACGAATTGGACACGGAAGAGGATATTAGACCTTATGATCTTATTGTGGGAGAAGACCTGCTTGTGGGTGGGGTCGGGGGGACGGGGGTGGGTGGTGTGTCGATGAATGACATATCCCTGTTTGTGGCCTTCTCACATTCTATTATTGGAAAGTAGAGGCTGTTATTTTCCTGGAAGCTCTGTTGTTGAATATTACCAGATTGTCTGGACCATTGCTGGGTGAGGAATGGGGGCTGTATTCACAGTGAAAACGTGTCTACAACTTGACCAACAAACGAAGCACAGGTTGCAGAAAGTGGAAGCTCAGTTCGGAGTGACGAGGACCCTCTTTCTTACTACTGCCTGGGATTTCCTACTACACTTTCTAAACCAGTCCAAACTGGGTTTGACTGTTTTGAGGGGCTGAATGGTCTCCTGTGTTTCTGTGAAAGGAGTAAGTAGCCTCTAAATGCTCCGTCCAGCAGGTATGATGGGCTGAATGGAACACAGAAACATGGGACTGAGGAGCCGGAGTGGGTCATTGGACACTTTGAGCCTTCTCTACCAGGGACTAAGATTGTGGCTGAGGAAGTTGTGGTCTCAGCTCCACTTTCCTGTCTGTGTGCTATTATCCAAAACTCACTTCTCTGTACAATATTTAACTAACTCAGCGTTGAAAAAATATAAACAACGAGACATCTCAAACTTGTGGGGATGAGAATTCCCAGTTGAAATGCCTGTTTAGAATTTCTGCTCATACTTCTTATAGAGTCATAAAGCATGCAAATATGTAAGTGCTGACCAGATATCCCATTATGATCGAGTCTGATTTGAGAGCATTTGTCTCATATTCCTCTAAACTCCCTTATTCAAATACCCATCAAGCTGCCAGAATCCACCACTTCCTCTGGCAGATAATTCCATATGGACACCTCCCTCTGTATGAAAACATTGCGTTTAAGTTCCCTCTAAAATATTTCCCCTCGTACCTTAAAACAGACCTCCAGTCTGAAAAGCAATCCTCTCCGAATCTCTGTCTCCTCCCTTCAATCTAATTTTGTATTCAATTGGCTTGGATGCGCTGGTTCCCATGTGACCTAACCTTACTAACTTGCCTAATGTGCAGAATCTTGTCGAACAACGTGTTCCAGATTGTATGGAAATCATCTACAACACTGCCTTCATCAATCTGCTTTGTCACCTTTTTAACAAACTCAGTCAAATTCGTACAACGCGATTTCTCATGCAAAAAGCCATGGTGTCTATCCCCAATCAATTCTTGCCTTTAAAAATGCATGCAATTGGCTATCCCTCAGAATCCCCTCCAACAACTCACCCACCACTGATGTCAGGCTCACTGGTCCAGAGTTCCTTGAGTTGTTGGGTAACTGTTTTATTTTCTACTGCCACTCTTCCATTGGTCACAACAAATTATCGGTGTAACCAGGATGATGATATGGCCAATGTTATAGGTCTCACATTGGGCCAGGCGCATCCTCGGAAGAGGTCAGGTCGATTTCCTTCATTTGTTAAAATAACAAATTCATGATGAAAACAAAGTTCCTCAAACTATGATGGGAAGGTGAATGTCAAACAGAATAGAAATTAAAAAAAATGTACATTGACATTTCCATTTCTGAAAATACTGAGGAGCACAAACATACACAGACACACACACAGACATATACACGCAGACACACTCAAACACACAAAAACACAGACACAAAAACACGGTCACACACACAGACACATGCACATACAAGTATACGCACAAACACAGACAAATGCATGTACCATAGACCGTAAATAATTAGAGCAGAATAAAAGCCCATTTGGCCCATCCAGTCTACTGAGCTATTGATCGTGGCTGACATGCTTTTCAAGCCAATTCTCCTGCCTTCTCACAACAAGCCTTGATCCCATCATTAAGCATAACTTATCTAGTTATATCCTAAAGATGCTAATGTATCTGTGTGTCCGTGTGGGTCTGTGTGCATGTGTTGTCTCTGCGTGTGTCCCAGTGTCCTGCCCTGTGGTCCATGTTGGAGAGTGGGGTTTTAGCAGTTTTGAGGCACATCTTTGTAACTTGCTCTGTGCCGATCCATTGAACACCTGTGTTAATCATTCTCTACTGCTCATGTGCTCAGTAACATGAGCAATCCCCACAATTGTTCAGACCAGGCTTGTCACTTGCATTTCACTGACATTTGACTTAACTCTAGCTTTTGTACGTTCGTGGAAGTGCTGGGGATGGTTTCCTGGAGGCTATATTTTAAACTGCTGTGGAAATTCAGGAAGGCCAGAGGCTTTGGTGACCCAATGCTGGATGAAACATCGTGACTGTCGTTACAGAATCTGGATCTGCAACATGACCAACAAATGGAGCAGAGGCTGCAGGGAGGGGAATCTCTGTAAAATGGAGTGAGGGAATTGCAATCAGATCAGTCATGGTTTTGAAGAATGTTCGAGCAGGATTGAATGGCTCGCTTTTGCAACTTATTCAG
>NW_025211113.1:0-3490 GCF_004010195.1 Chiloscyllium plagiosum
AAGAGAACAAACTACAGGAGCATTGACAGACATTTTTGTCTCTTTGGTCACAATAGCCAATCTAGTCCCTTCATTTATGAAGGGCAGCAGGGATAATCCTGGAAATGACAGGCGTGTAAATCTCACATCAGTGGCAGTGAAATTATAGGAAAAGCTTCTCACGTACCTGATTTAGGATCAATTTGACTTATTCATGACATCATGGATTTGTACCGGGGAGGTTGTGCCTGATTAATTTCGATCGAGGTTTTTTTATTTATTCATTCACTGGATGAGCGTGTCACAGGTTCAACTAGCAAATATTGCCCATCCCTAATTGTCCAGAGGGCAGTTTGGAGTCAAGCACATTGCTGTGGGTCTGGAGTCACATATAGGCTAAACTTGGCATGGATGGTAACTTCCTTCCCTGAAAGATATTTGTGAACCAGATGGGTTTTCCAACAACGAATTCATTGTCATCATTCAACCCTTATTTCCAGATATTTGTCATGTGCAAATTCCAAAATCTGCCACGGCAGGACTGGAACTGGGGACCCAGAATATTTCCTTCGTCAGTGCACGAACATTCCAGCTTGGCCATGGCCTCACACCGACACCTCCTTTTGTGGAGATGGTGAAAATGATTGATGAGAGAAAAGCGAATGGTATTGTCCAAATGGGCATCGGTACAGCCTTTGGTAAGGTTCTTTATGGCAGACTGGTACAAACGTTGACGTCATGTGGTATCGGAGAGATCGCAGAGAGCGGGCAAGATAAGTGCAGCACTGCCTTGGTGGAAGAGACAGAGGGTAACGATGGAAGGATGCTTTCGCAATGGAGGTTTGTGATTGGGTGGTGTTCCTCAGGGTCCAGCGATATGACCTCTGCTGTTCATGATCGACGTGAATGATTTGGAGGGAAACGTAGCCGGTCTAATTAGTAAGTTTAGCAACGATACAATGATTGGGGAAGCTGCAGACCATGAGGAGGATTGTCAGATGATGAGCAGGATTCCGAACAGTTAGAGGAATGGGCAGAGAAATGGCAGATGGAGTTTAATCCAGAGAAATGTGGGGTGTTACATTTTCGAAGGTCAAGTACAGGTGGAAATTAGAGAGTGGATATCTGCATCCATCGGAGTATTGATTTGCAGAGGGTTCTGGGTGAATTAGTGCACTGATCACTGATTGTGTCAGCGCAGGTAAATAAGGTTGTTAGAAAAAAGACTGAAGGTAAGCTTGCCATCATTGGACAGAACATTGCGGATAAGGATAGTCAAGTTATGCTGCGGGGAATTTGACCACAATTTCCCCTCCCACGTGGTCAACGATCCCCACCAGTGTATCTCAAAAACTTCCCACATCTCCGCCCTTGAAGACTACTCTTCCACTTGCAACAACAGAACCCCTGCTACCTCATCAACTTCCGGATAAATCTCCCCCATTTCTACCACCTGCACACAGACTCTACCACCAGAGATACTTTGCCCACCCCTATCTGCCTTCAGTGCAAAAATGTTCCCTGCGTGACTCCCTTGTCAGGTCCTCGCCGCACCCCCCACCCCCCACCATCTCACACTGCACGCCTGGCATGTTACCCAGCCACCGCAAGAATTGCAGAACCTGCGCCCACACCTCTTCGGTTACCTCTGTCCAAGGTCCTAATAGATCCTTCCTCATCTAACAGAGCTTTTCCTGTACTTGCACACATTTCACCTACTGCGTCCATTGCTCCCGATGTGGTCTCCCCTACATTCGGGAGACAGGACACAAGCTTGCGAATCGTTTCAGAGATCATCTCTGGGACACCCGCACCAACCGAACTCACCTCTTTGTGCTGAACCCTTTAACTCCTCCACTCATTCCATCAACGACATGTAAGTCGTTGGGTGGGTTTGTGGGTGGCACGGTGGCACAGTGGTTAGCACTGCTAGCTCACAGCACCAGAGACCCGGGTTCAATTCCCGCCTCAGGCGACCGACTGTGTGGAGTTTGGACATTCTCCCCGTGTCTGCGTGGTTTTCCTCCGGGTGCTCCGGTTTCCTCCCACAGTCCAAAAACCTGCAGGTTAGGTGAATTGGCCACGCTAAATTGCCTGTAGTGTTAGGTGCAGGGGTAAGTGTAGGGGAATGGGTCTGGGTGGGTGCGCTCCGGCGGGTCAGCGTGGACTTGTTGGGCCGATGGGCCTGTTTCCACACTGTAGGGAATTCTATGATCATGCCAGACTGGTGAGCTCTTCAAGTAACGTATAGAATTTCAGTGTATGCTCATGGGAGGTGGTTTCCAAGTTAATTGTTGAAAGGTTGAAGTAGTTGGAAAATGTAATTAAATAACGATTGGAAGTAATGGATACCTGGGAGGGCTCAGAACACAGTATCCTGAACTCGGCTTCAAATGTTACCACACTATTAAAAGAATGCTCGTATTATAACTGCACGAGCCTCACAGTTGGATTACAAAGTAGAAATTGCTCATGGTTTCCTTTTTTTTTAATTAATATAAACATTGTAAATTTTACCATTGGGCCATCTCTGTGGATGTACTTAAACCACAAACCCATGGTCAAAGATTTACAGCTGTGCTCTTACTGGTTGTATCTGGTTGGGCTGGGAGATCTGAGCTTGCCTGTACACTCCGAGCTATCTCTGACCAGATAGACATGTACTGACCATCCCAATCTCTTGTCACTTTCACCAGTCGATAAAGTGTGGTGCTGGAAAAAGCACAGCAGTTCATGCAGCATCAGAGGAGCAGGAGCATTGACGTTTCAGGCAGACCCCTTCATCAGGTCTTGCTCTCACCAGATGAGGTTCCAAATACAGTGGAGAAACACCCCTGTACCTGTTTGAAAAGCAATTGAGCCAAGTGGAAAGACATTGTAGAGCCTATTTGATCCATGGATTCGTTTACAGTATACCTAACATCATATGGTTGTTGAGCTGTGTGCACACCGTCTGGATCACTGAAACAAGAAGTAATGTTCTTACTCGTGTAACTCAGTGCAAAATGATTGTACATCTACAGAGCACAGCTCAGATTGTAAGCAACTGATGGCCAAAACACTCATCACAGCATTTGTAAACAAGTGCTTGAACACCAGAGTTCTGATGAAGAGTTGCTAGATGTGAAACGTTAATTCTGCTTTCTTCCGACAGTTGCTGTCAAACCTGCTGAGTTCCTCCAGCATTTCTATTTTGGTTTCCCATCTCCAGAATCCGCAGCTCTGTGTTATTTTCATACTTTAAACACCGTTGCCAAAGACATACTCAGTGGTTTTCATTGAGGGTGACAGAGATGGGGCTGCACAATAGCAGTAGCTGGGTAGCCCTTTCAGGAGCCAGGTCAGACACGATGGGTTGAATGGCCGCCTTCTGTACTGTAATATTCTAAGATTTTATGCTTCTATAGTCTCATTGCAGTGATTCAGAAACATTTAACGTCAAATTAGTCTGCTGTGGTTAAACTAGAGCCTCCAAGTCTTTTGAATGGTCCAGAAGTCTTCAGGAATTAAT
>NW_025211113.1:5443-6896 GCF_004010195.1 Chiloscyllium plagiosum
ATTTCCTGATGACTCAACCGTTCCATAGCCAGCACAATCCTGGTAAATCTCCCCTGAACCCCATTCACCTTGATAACATCCTTCCTATAACTGGGCGAGCAGAACAGGAAACTGTATTCCAAAAAGGCCTCATCGATAACCTGTACAATATTAACATATCATCCTACTTCTTCGACCGAAAGGACGAAAGAATGAAAACAAGCGTGCCAAACACTATTTTCTACCATCCTGTCCACCTTTGACACAAACTTTAAAGAACAATAAAGTGAACGCATCGGTCGCACTGTTCTACAACACTACCTAAAGCCCCAGTATTAATTGTACAAGATGTACCCTTGCTTGTTGTACCAAAATACAATAGCTCGCATTTATCCAGAGAGAAGATCTGTGAGAGAGATCAAGACAGCAGAGATCAAGGGATCGAAATTGAGCAAGAGAAAGAGAGAATCAAGAGACTTTGGAATTGAGAGATAGAAAGGGAAATAGAAAGATTCAGAGGGAGTGAGAGACAAACAACAAATAATTTGTGTCTTGCTGTTGCCTGTCAGGGAGTGTGATGACCGACTTGTCTGGATGGCTGCAGCCAGCTCCAACAACACTTAAACTTGACAATGACTAGGCATGCTTAATTGCTACCACATCCATTCCCTCCACCACCACGGACGTTCAGATTAGATGACTTACAGTTTCGAAACAGGCCCTTGGGCCCATCAACTCGAACGGTAACCCACCCACACCCATTTCCCTACATTTACCCCTTCACCTAACACTATGGGCAATTTAGCTGGCCAATTCACTTACCCTGCACATTTTTGTGCTGGGGGAGGAAACCCGGAGGAAACCCACAGGTAGAATGTGCAAATTCCACACAGACAGATGCCTGAGTTGGGAATTGAACACGGGTTTCTGGCGCTGTGAGGCAGCAGTGCTAACCACTGTGCCACCGTGCCGCCCTTAAGCAGCAGTGGGGACTATCTCCAAGGTTTACTGCAGAAAGTCACCAACGATCCTCGGACAGTGCCTTCCAAATTCACAATCTTTTCCATCTGGACGGATAACAGCAGCAGATACATGGGAGCCCCACCCCCTGCAAGTTCCTGTCCAAGCCAGTCAGCACCCTGGAAACATATCAGCCATTCCTTCAGCGACACTGTGTTAAACTCCTGGCATTCCCTCCCCGAGGGCATTGTGGGTTAACACACAGCACGTGGACTGCAACGGTTCAATGAGGCAGCTCACCTCACATAGGAATGGGGAATTTAATCTCGCCGAGACAGCCACGCTCATGTACGATGAGAGAATAGAAGAGATTGCGGCTAAGAAGCATCAGATTTAAAAGAATGGTGAGGAGGAATTATTCCCTCAACTGGTTTTGAAACAATGGAATCATTTCTCACAGTGTGTTAGATGTCAGTTCATTGATTAAATTGAAAAGTGGACACAGACAGAGTTT
>NW_025211113.1:7460-18688 GCF_004010195.1 Chiloscyllium plagiosum
ACGTGCAAACTCCACACAGTCAGTCGCCTGAGGCGGGAATTGAACCCGGGTCTCTGACGCTGCGAGGCAGCAGTGCTAACCACTGTACCACCGTGCCGGGGGTTAGTCCTCGGAGGGTCGGTGCGGACTTCTTGGGAAAAATGGCCTGTTTCAACACTGTAGGGAATCCAGTCTGAAAGAACCTGAGCATCCATGAGATTCAAACGCGACTGTTCCTGGATTCATTGATCTGGATGATTGAACACAGAGGGTTGGCAGGTTGCAAAGCCCCATTTGTACAAAGGAAAAATGTGCATGCGCTGTGGTTGTGAAGCTCGATGAAATGATTTATTTACAAACAGATAAATATATTCATTTAGCTAAACATCAGAAAAGCGCATGCGCAAGAGGCAGTTTGAGCCCTCAATTGATTAGCATCACCGTTGGCCAATGCGAAATCCTGGAGGACTGGAAGCAAGCTGGTCCTGCAGCCAATTAGCGCTCCCCTATTGGCTGAATGCGGAAGTTGGACAGTGAAGCTGCTGATTGGTCCCCAGAGAAGGTGTTGGTGCTCCTCATCTATCTCTGAATGAAGATGGAGTTTCACCCAGACTGAACCAACTTCAGGTGGGGAAATTATCTGGGAACATTTTATTGTTTTTCTTTTCTTTTATCAGTCGGGGTTAAATTGCTGCCTTGCAAGAATTGATCATTCGGGAAGTGAATCCAGGGAAGGGGACAGTTTCTGGCAAGTGAGGTTGAGATCTCCCACTGTAAAAGACATCAGTTACTGTTCTGAGGAAGGGTCCATTCACCCGAAAGTTTATACTTTGATTTCTCTCCTACAGATGCTGTCAGACCCGCCGAATTTTTCCAGCAATATCTGCGTGTGTTTGTGTCATCCTTGACTGACTCAATTTGGCGCACTCGTTTATCTGGCTGCCAGAATGATTTCATTTCATAATGTTTGCAATTAAAAAGGGTGATTTCCAGGCAAGAGCTGGCAAGCGATGAGGCATTAAATTAATATCAGGTTGAGCTATGCCTCGTTTTCTTATACTTTATATCATGCAAAGACACCATTCACCAGGAGAAAGTGAGGATAACAAATGGTGGCGGTCAGAGTCTAGAGTATAGTGCTGGAAAACCACAGCAGGTCAGGCAGCAACTGAGGAGCAGGAGAATCGACGGGTCAGGTATAAGCCCCTCATCAAGAAGGAGGTTTGTGGGTAGGGGGCTGAGAGATAAATGAAGGGTGTTGGGGCTGGAGGAAGGTGAGTGAGAATGTGAGAGGTAGATGAATATGAGCAAGAAGGTGATAGATTGGAGAGGAGAGTGGAGTGGATAGATGGGAAAGACAATGGACAGGTCAATAGGGCAGTGCCGAGTTGAAGGCTTGTGACTGAGATAACGTGGGGGAAGAGGAAACTGGAGAAATCCACATTACGTCCATGTGGTTGCACGGTCCCAAGTCGGAAGATGAGGCGTTCATCATCCAGGCGTCGGTTGGTTAGGTTTTGGCAAAGGAGGAGGCCCAGGATCTGCATCTCCTTGGTGGAGAGGGAGCGGGAGTTGAAGTGTCCAGCCACTGTACAGTCTTAGGAGTCCATGTGGAATCAGTAGACAGGCACTGAGGATGATGATGTGGCTGTGGTAGTGAGTCTGCTTCAGGACGTGGCTGAAAGATTTGTTGCTGAACACTTCAACTTGGCCTCCCACTCGTTGAAGGTCTTGCGTGGGGCGGCGAGAGGGAGGCTGCGTAGGTGGACCCTTGGAGATAGTAAACCAAGTGGTCAATCTAAGACTGGTATAGTTGGGAAAGGAAGCAAATCAAACAGTCAAGGCAGGAAGAAACCAAGCAGAGAACAAGCTGGACTGATAAATTAAACTGCAATAACTTCAATGCAATTGCCCTAAAATGGAAGGGAGGTGAAATGATGAGGAACACAGCACTGGGATAGCATATCCATTACAGAGACGTGGCTCGGGTATGTTTTGGACTGGAAGCTTAAAGTTGCAGGATACAAATGCTCTAGGAAGGATGGGAAAGGGGTCAGGACAGGGTTGGGGGAAGCGTAGCAATGTTTATAAGGGATAGCATTACTTGCTGTACTTAGGATACTCCTGGGAGTACATCCAGGAACATTATTTAGGTGGAGTTAAGAAATAAGAAAGGTATGATCACCTTTTTGGGATTGCCATATAGACCCACTAATAGTCCTTCCAAGCAAATATGTAAGGAAGTTTGACTTATCTGTCAGAATAATAGCTTGGTATTGGTAGGGAATTTTAACTTTACATACATAGACTGGGACTGACATAGTGTTAAGGGTTCTGATGGAGAGGAATTTGTTAAGTGAGTACAAGAGAACTTCCTGATTCATCATGTGGCTGTTCCTCCTAGAGAATGTGCAAAACCTGACCTATTCTTGAGAAATAAGGCAGAACCGGTGACTGAGGTGTCATTGGGGGAGCACTTTCGGGCGAGTCACCATAATTCTATTAGTTTTAAAATAGTGATGGAAAAGATTAGACAGGATCCGAAAGCTGAAGGCCTAAATTGGAGGAAGGCCAATTTTGACGGTGTTAGGCAAGAACTTTCAAAAGCCGAATGGGGCGACAGATGTTTGTAGGTAAAGGGACAGCTGGGAAATGGGAAGCCTTCAAAAATTAGATACCGAGAGTCCAGAGGCAGTATATCTCTATTAGGATGAAAGGAAAAGCAGGTAGGTCTAGGGAATGCTGGATGGCTAGAGAAAAAGCTTTGGCAAATAGGGTTAAGGAAAATCCAGAGGGTTTTTATAAATACATAAAGGACAAAAGGGTAACTATGGACAGAATAAGGCCCTTCAAAGATTAGCAAGGCAGTCTTTGTATGGAGCCGCAGGAGATGGGGGAGATATTAAACGCGTATTTTCCATCAGTGTTTACTGTGGAGAAAGAAAATGGAAGATATAGAATGTGGGGAAATAGATGGTGACATCTTGAAAAATGTCCATATTACAGAGGAGGAGATCGTGGATGTTTGAAATGCACAAAAGTTGATAAATCCCCAACAAATGATTAGGTGTGCCCTAGAAATTTGGGAAGCTATGGAAGTGATTACTGGGCCCTTTGCTGAGATACTTGTATCATCAATCGTCACAGGTGAGGTGCCGGAAGACCAGTGGATGGCTAACGGTGTTCCACTGTTTAAGCAAGTTGGTAAGACAAAAAACAGGGAACATTAGACCAGTCAGCCTGGCATCAGTTGAAAAGCATAGACTGATTATGGATAGTCAGTTTGGCTTTGTGCATGGGAAATGATGTCTCACAAACGTAATTGAGGTTTTTGATGAAGTACCAAAGAGGATTGATGAGGGCAGAGCAGTGGACGTAATCTGTATAGACTTCGTAAAGGCGTTCGACAAGGTTCCCCATTGGAGACTGGTTAATAGGTTTACATCTCATGGAATACAGGGCGGACTTGCCATTGGATACAGAACTGGTTCGAAGAGGGTGGTTGCGGAGGGTTATTTTTCTCACTGGAGGTATCGTGATCAGTGGAGTGACACAAGGATCACTGTACGGTCCACTACTTTTCACTATTATATAAATGATTTGGATGTGAACATGGGAGGCATAATTAGTAAGTTTTCAGCTGACACCAAAATTGGAGGTGTAGTGGACTGCGAAGAAGTTTACCTGAGAGTAAAACAGGATCGTGATGAGATGGGCCAATGTGTTGAGGAGTGACAAAGTGAGTTTAATTCAGGAAAATCCGAGGTGCTGCATTTTGGAAAAGCAAATCATAGCAAAACATGTACACTTCATTGTAAGTTCCTAGTGTGTGGTGCTGAAGAAAGAGACCTTGGAGTGCAGGTTCATTGCTCCTACAAAGTCGAGCCGCAGGTAGACATGATATCGAAAAGGGCTTTCCTTTATTTGTCAAAGCATTGAGTATTGGAGTTGGGAGGTTATGCTGTGGCTGTACAGGATATTAGTCTTGCCAGGTTTGGAATATTGCATGCAATTTTTGTCACCTTGCTATCGTAAAGATGTTGTGAAACCTGAAACTGTTCAGAAAAGATTTATAAGGATGTGCCAACGTTGGAGGGTTTGAGCGGTAGGGAGAGGGTGAATAGGCTGCGGCTATTTTTCCTGGAGCTTCGGAGGCTGAGGAGTGAACTTGTAATGGTTTATAAAATCACAAGGCGTATCGATAGGATAAACAGACAAGGGGTGGGGTGGGGGAGTCCAGAACTAGAGGGCATATGTTAAGGCTGAGAGGGGAAAGATATAAATGGGACCTATGGGGCAACTTTTCCACACAGATGGTGGTGTGCATATGGAATGGGCTGCCAGAGGAGGCGGTGGAGCCTGGTGCAGTTGCAGCATTTAAAAGGCGTCTCGATGAGGACATGAATAGGAAGGGTTTACAGGGGTATGGGCTGGGTGCAGGCAAATGGGATTCGATTCGGTTAGAATATCTGGTCAGTATGGATGAGTTGGACATAAAGTTTTGTTTTCACGCTGTACATCTGATCGACTCTATAACAAGCATTTGACCAGGCAGTATAAAGGGGGCCCATCCCCAATGCACTAACAGTAACTAGAAACATACCAATCCGCAAGAATGTACATCTCCTTGCAAAATAATTACTTTTGAAGTTTTATCTAGCACTGTGGTATTGATGACTTTTTAAACAACTTTTACAGGATAATAGAAAGGAAGGATTTGAAGAACGAAATCTGAAATTAACATCATGTCAAGATCTGAAATCACTCGATTTGTCAGCATCTGAACGTCGTGAATCCTTCACCTTGGAGGCAGAAATGTTTCTCTGTTCTGTCTGCTTCAATGGATTTTAATCAAAACATTGCGATATTAACAAGCCCGTGTGAGAGTGTGTCAGTGCACCGACAGTGAGAAAAGCCGAAAATAGCCTAAGAAGACAATTGCACAATTCACAGCCGAGAGAGACCATTCACATGATCTGTGTTTGGACGAGGCTTCCACTGATTATTAAACCTGGAGAGGGAATGCGAACAATATCTGCATGGATAAACCATGGAAATGTGGGCACTGCGGGCAGGGATTCTATTACACATCTGGTCTTGATATTGATGAACGTAGACACACGGGGGGAAGGCTGTTCACCTGTTTTTTCGCGTGAGAAAGGATTCAGTGCTATCTCCAATCTGCTGACCCGCCAGAAATTTCACTCTGTGCAGAGATCATGCACCTCTGAACATGGGAAGAGACTCACTGATACATCCACCCCATTGGCGCGCACGCAAGAAGGTATTCGCCTGTTGATTGTGGGAAGGAATTCACCAGTTCAGCTAGCGTGCTGAGACACAAGCAAGTTGACACTGAGGAGAGGCCGAAGTTTTGCCCTAAGTGTGCGAAAGGATTTGTTCAGCCATCTGCCTTGGTTATTCACCAATGGCTTCACACTGGGGAGACGCTGTTCACCTGCTCTCAGTGCGAGAAAGGATTCGCTCAGTCATCGAGCTTGGTTATTCAACAATGGCTTCACAACGGAGAGAGGTATTTTCCCTGCCATCAATATGGGAAGAGACTCTCTGATTTGTCTGCCATGCTATGACATGAACGGATTCACACTGCGGAGAGGCAGTTCATCTGCTGACAGTGTGGGAAGGGATTCACTCAATTATGCAGCCTGCAGAGACATCAATGATTTCACACCAGGAAGAGGCCACTCACCTGCTCTCAGTGTGGGAAGGGATTCACTCAATTATCCAGCCTGCAGACACACCAGCGAGTTCACACTGAGGAGAGGCTGTTCACCTGCTCTCTGTGCGGAAATACGTTATCTCGATTATCTAACCTGCGGACACACCAGCGGATTCACACCCGGGAGAGGCCATTCACCTGCTCTCAGTGTGGGAAGAAGCTCTCTCAAATATTCGACCTGACGACACACCAGCGCTTGCACACTGGGGAGAGGACGTTCACCTGCTCTCAGTGCAGGAAAATACACTCAGTTATCCAGCCTGCAGCGACACCAGCGAGTTCACATCGAGCAGAAGCCGTTCACCCGCTCTCAGTGCGGGAAGCGATACACTCAGTTATCCAGCCTGCAGTGACACCAGTCAGTTCAGACTGGGGAGAGACCATCCACCTGCTTTTGGTGCGGGAAGCGATTCACGCAGTTATCCAGCCTGCAGAGACACCAGGCAGTTCACACTCGAGAGAGGCCGCCCACCTGCTGTCGGTGACAGAAGGGATCCACTCTAGTATCTAGGCAGCAGCAACACCAACGAGATCATTAGTGACTGCAGGAGTGTGTTCTGCTGTTGGCGCTACTGCTCGTCATGTTCAGGACGAAATCATGTTGATCCTGCTAGTGGGCAGCTCAGAGGGTTTCTTTCTCCGAGACTGGGCACCCTCACTACTTTTCTTCCAGTGAGATGGATGCTTCAAATGCCATACGAAACTCTGAATGAAGAAAGTTTTGGAAGGTAGAAGTTGTTTAGTCTGAAAATGGAACCTCAATTATCCGGCATTCGATTATCCGAATATTGGATTATCTGGCATGATCGCAAGGTTGCAATGCTTAGCTAAACTGTCACCCGGCATTCAATGAACTGAACAAAATTCTCCCCACCCGTGTCCTTCAGATAATGGAGGTTCCTCTGCATTTTATTTCCTCCAATAGCGTGCCACGTTGGCATGAAGATGGTCATGTGAGGCGGTTGTTTTGTTTAATTGACATGGGTGCTTCTCCAGTAGGTAGTTGGGGATTTGTAAAGATAGAATCGCTCATTTGGAATCGCAGAGGGGAAATGAAACCAGAAAGCCTTCTGAGCTTGGAGCTGGAGGATTTAATATCCAGTAAGGCTGTCCCTGAAAGGCACTGGGTCTTGTCGTGGCAGGAAGATGTCAGACATTGGAAATTTGAATGACGAGTAGGAAAGCATTCAGCCGTTCAAGATGCCTCACCACGTGAGAAGATTGTGTTCAATCGGATTGTCATCTCCACTCCTGTCTAAAGCCTCAAAGCTTTCCCCACAAGGTGGTCAAAAGATGATGCCAAAGCTGTCAGTGAGTCAGTAGAACTGGTATGTTCTCACTTCAAAAGGTGGAACTTTAAAAGCAAATTGCTTGTGATCATGGAGCAAATCAGTGTTGGGAAAAGTGACTGGTGTTTCCTCAGGGAATGTTGCAACAGAGACAGAAGCTTCTGAGACACCAAGTCTTTCTAATGTGATCACCACGAGTGAAAATAGACGCGATCAATTCCAAAGCACTTATATTTTCAGGAAAGTCACTCCGACTGCCCTAGAAAGCCAAGAAAGATTTTTATTCTGAATTGCCAGCTCAGCGGAAACCTTTATTAGAAAAACAGTTTCCAAAATCTTCATTGCGTTAATCAAGGAATTGTGGGAACTCCCAGAAGTCTTCCTTCTTCAAAGATCGCTATTTCTACACTCACGTGGTTAGATGATGCCCGCCAATGCATCTCCTCCACGAGGTGCACCTCCGCCCTCCATCCCCACCCCTGCCAATACAACAGGGACAGAGCTATCCCCCGGTCGTCACCTTTCACCCCATCAACCTTCATATACACCGTATCGTCCTCCGCCATTTCTGTCACCGACAAACGGACCCCACCACCAGAGACATATTTCCCTCCCCACCTCTATCAGGATTCCGGAGAGACCATTCCCTCCGCGACTCACTGATCAGTTGCACGTCTTCTCCCACCCAATCCTGACACCTTGCCCTACCACCGTAAGAAGTGCAAACCCTGCACGCACACCTTCCCCTCCGTCTCCCCATCTCCGTCGAAGGTCCCCCAAGGATCCGTCCACATCTGACAGAAATTTATCTGGACAGCAACCAATGTCATCTACTGTATCCAGTTCAACCGCTGTCGTCTCCTCTATATCGAGGAGACATGACGCCAACTTGCGGATCGTGTCAGAGAACATCTCTGGCACACCTGCACCAACCAACCCTGCCGACCCGTCGCTGAACACGTCAACTGCCCTTTAGACTCTGCCAACGACATGCAGGTCCTAGGTCACCTCCATCACAAAACCCTTACCGCCCACACCTGGAGGAAGAATGCCTCATATTCCGCCATGGGACCCTGCAACCAACCGGGAACAATGTGGATTTAACAGTTTCCTCAATTACCCCCTCCGCTTCCCCAAAAACCCCCGTTGTCCCTGTCCTGACCCGCCACCTCGGCACCGCCTTCTTGAACTTTCCTTCGCCTTTCAGAACTATCTGTTCGGTCATCCTCTCCCGCCTTTATCTCTCCATCGTGGAGAGATAAATGGGGGTCGGGGTGAGGTGTGTGGCTGGTGGCAAGTTACCAAAGAGTAGAAGAGGTGAATGGGGATGGGGATGGGGGTGATAAGTCAGAGGGGAGGGTGGGGAAGGTAGCAAAGATTTAAACCTCAGCCTGATGTGGAAGAGTCAAAATGTTAGAACATATGAACTTAGAAACGTACAGCACAGAACGAGCCCTTTGGCCCATAATGTTTTGCAAAGGATAAATCCTAACGTAAAATAAAACAACCTGTACACACCTCAATTTACTGCTATCCGTGTGCATGTCCAGCAGTTACTTAAATGTCCCTAATGACTCACCACCACGTCTGGCAACGTATACCATGTGCTCACCTCTCTCTGCGCAAATAACCTACCTTCGATGCTCCGTCTATACCTTTCTGCGAATATCTTAAAAGTACGACCACTTGGGCCAGTCAATCCTGCCCTGGAGAAGAGTCTAGAAACAAAACAAAGTCCAAAATTGAGAAAGCCGTTGACATTATTGAGTGGTTCATAATTTTTCTTCCGAATCGGGATTAGGAACAATAACAAATATTCTAGAAAGCAAACTTGCTCCTTGAATGTAAAAATACATAGGAATGACATCACCAAGAAAGGTGGGAACCAACCATGAACAAGGTGCACGTCTGTGCAGAGGCACCAGTGACAACACAGACACTGGGACATTTGCAGACCAGAAAGTTCTAGAAATCCCAGGTATAAAAATGAGAAACTGGTGAGGAATCGGTGTAAATTCCAGTGGCCTATGGCATACGTTTGGGTTGATCCCTTTAGAAAGTGAATGTCCCTTCAGGACATCACAAGATAAATGTGTTGGGCAGTTAAAGTAAAATTAAATTCAAAAAATCGCAGAGATATTCGGATTCTGTCAAATAAGGATGCTTTGTTTCGATTCTCATTTGCACAATAAAGTTTGGTTTTGCTTAACAAAGTGGCATGTGGTGCCATACAATTACTTGCTGAATGTTTCAAATGAAGAGCAAGGCTTTGGAGGGATATAGGCCGGGTGTTGGCAGGTGGGACTAGATTGGGTTGGGTTATCTGGTCGGCATGGACGGGATTGACCGAAGTGTCTGTTACCATGCTGTAAACTCTATGACGCTATGTTGATTGCCCCCACAAACTTGCAGGTTATTAATTCCCTAGGGACAAAGGAGACCAGGGTCAGTCAGTGAGAATCTCCATATACAGTGAAGTAGCAGAAGCTGGTCAGGTTCAGAAAAGTGATGACCGGATAAACCACCTGATGAAGGAACAGCACTCCGAAAGCTAGTGCATCCAAATAAACCGTTTGGACTATAACCTGGTGTCGTTTGATTGAATACTTTGACCAGATGAAGCACATATTCAAATTGCAAAGCCCACACTGTGATAAATCTGTTTTCAGTTGACACAGGGAGTGTGTCTGAAGAAAGATTTTTGAAAATGTTTGAATGGGAGTGTCACTGGCAAGGCCAGCAGTAGGTGCCCATCTCGAGCTGTCCCTGAACAGTGATGGGGTATCGGTCAGCTGCTTCAAGTGTTGCCAACTCAGAGTATCTGTGTCTGCCTTGCAACCAATGGAGCCTGTCTCTCCTGCAGAATAAATGTCAGTTTTCGAATTAAATTGGTATTCTTTCAAATGGATCTGACGAATGCATGCATTGGGATGGTGGGTGGTGTTAGCTCGTGAAAGAGAATGCGGCAGCACAGTAGTTGAATCCAGACTGCACCTCCTGTCCCTCCCTTCACTCCTCACCTGACACACACTCACACACTGGCCCCAGATCTGAAATCCATACAGAGGTTGCTCACTCCCTTGTGGATGATGGGCGCAGGAGGCAATCTCAGCTCCTGAAGCTCACTCACAGAGTCAAAACTCCTCCAGCACAGAGATTGCCCCTTTGGCCCAAACTGATACATGCAGAGCAAAATGAGCTGTCCACGCAAACTCCATTTCCCAATAGTCGGTTCATATCCTTCTCATCTTTCGTATCCATGTGTAAAAGCCTTTTATATCGTGTAAATGTACCCGTCTCAACCACTTCCATTGGCAGCTCATTCCATTGGCATATCACTCTCTGTGTAAAAAATGTTGACCATCGGGTTCCCTTTTATTCTTTCCCTTAACCTGAAACTGATGCCCTCCAATCCTCGATTGCCCAACACTCAGAAAAAGATTGAATGCATTCACCCTATGCCTCTCATGATCTTATATATATCTATACGGTCCCCCTTCAGTCTCCGAGACTGAGGATTAGAAAGGTTTAGCTTGTTCCCGATAACATAGACCAATGAGGAATTGCAGCCTCCTTGTACATTTCGCCGACAATCTTTCGAGTTCATTAACATCCGTCCGATAACAAGGTCACCAGAACTGAACACAATCCTTCAAATACAGCCTCACAAACATTCTGTTTCACTGCAACATAACTTCCTAACTTCAATACTGAATGCTCTGACTGATGAAGGCCAGTTTGCCAAAGTCTATCTGTGATTCCACTTTAAGTGAACTGTGAAACTGAAGTCCAAGGTCACTCTGTTCCACTGCACTCCTTGAGGCCCTAACATTCACCATGAAATTCCTACCATGATTTGACTTTCCAAAATGCAACACCTCACATTTACCTAGATTAAAAACCATTTGCTATTTCTTGGCCCAGTTCCCCAGGTGTTCGAGGTCCTGATGAAATTTCTGTAAACCTTCCTCACAGTTCGTGTTACGGTCTATATCAGCATCATCGGCAAACATACTAATCATGTCTTGTACATTCTCAACCAAATCATGGATATAGAAAACGCACATTATCGAGACTAGCTCTCACCCCTTCGGCACTCCACTGGTCACAGTTCTCCAGACCGATAAGCATGCTTCCCACCATCAATCGAATTGTACGTCCAATTTCCCAGCTCAGCCTGGATTCCATGCAATCCAACCTTCCAAAACAGCCCACCATTT
>NW_025211113.1:19498-21835 GCF_004010195.1 Chiloscyllium plagiosum
TTTCGCCCTCCTGATTTCCTTCTTAAGGAAATTTCTGTATTCCCTGTATCCCTCCAGGGATTCCTTTGATTCCAGCTGTCTCTCCCTGAGCCACACCTCCTTTTTTACTGCACGAAGTCTCAGCATATCTTGTTATCCAAGGCTCCCTGTTCCAGCCATCTGCGGCCTTCATCCACAAAGGAAAAGATAGAGCTTGAATTCCAATTATCACAATTTTACAGACCTCCAACTTGCCAAATGTCCTTTTACAAGCAAACAACCTATTCAAATCAATCCCGGCAAGCTCCTCTCTAATTCCTTGTCCCAATTTGCCCCTCTCAATAACTATCTTAAAATTAATAGACATATGGTTACTGGTCCCAAAGTGCTCCCCCACTGTCACCTCAGTCACCTGCCCTGCCTAATTTCCCAAGAGCAAATCGGGTTTTGCCCCTTCTGTGTAGGATCCTCTATATACTGCTTGAGGAAATGTTCCTGAACGTACTTAACAAATTCCAACCTATCTAAGCACTTCATGCTCTGGCAATCCCCGTCTATTTTGGGAAAATTAAAATCCCCTCCAATGACAACTCTATTGCTCCTGCAAGTCTCTCCAGTCACCCTGCATACTTGTTCTTCTAATTGACTGTTTGTGGGACTTATATTAGAACGTCACCATCCTCTACTTGGTGCTTAGCTCTATCATATTTTTTTTTTCTTTTTTGTCACTTCCCAATTGACCAGCATCTTTGTCGAAATTTCATTTATTTTGGAAATCTCCCCAAGGTCACTTATTCCCTCACTGTTTAACCGGTAGAGCCCTTCTCCCGGATTTCTCTTTCGGGGCATTTGTGTGGCCAAAGCTGTTTAAATCAAGCTTTGGATTAACCCCCGTGCGCAAAGCATGATACAGCATTCTATTGCAATTAGTACTCCCACCACTACGAGCAAGGAGGTTAGGAATGAAGCCACCACACTCCTTCGCTTTCCAAACCACAATTCTAACCACCCAGCGAATGATATGCTGACTCCTGAATTTTCAGCTAGTTCTTCAGCTAGTGTTGTTAAACCTTGCAAAGTTCGAGTAATAGACCCATCTGGGGCTTAGTTATTTGGAATAAAGGTACAACAGCTCCCTCCTAACATAACACACACATACACCTTTCCTGCTCGTATCATATCTCGGTCCGTTCTATTCTCCAATCCCCTTCTGCTGGTTGCATCAAGTTGTTCGGCTATACATTTAACCGCGTCTCTGGTGTCATTGATGGACTTTTGCTGATTATAGAAAATATAATTTATCCAGTCCACATTTTTGTTGTCTGTTACCCATCAGGAGAGTACTGATTCAAACGCTGTCTTGATCTGGTTACAAACGTTGAACTCATCAGGTACCCCTCCTGGGACTCACAAACGAAGTACCCAATAGTAATCTCTTACTAACTCCCCATTCCTTTATTATCTCTTCCTGTTTAAATGGCAGGGTGAACGGAATCACCAATTGTGCAATTGCACACGTGCCCATCCAATCTGGAGATAGGGTGGGTCTCAATATTTTCCCTCCACATTACTACCACAGATCCACTCAGGAAATCCTTCATGCGGAGTAGTTCCCTCCCTTTTCTCTCATGTACTCAATTTCGGTACATGATTTCAGTTCCCCCAAATATCTGGACCGAATTGTTCCTTGCCTGTTTACACACAATGTGTGATTTCCGAACACGGCAGAAACATGGTGGTGGGGCAGGGGGTGGTGGGCGTCTTTAAGCCTTCCTTCTTTAAAGGAGGTAACTTTAACAGAAGGAGAATACAATCTTTATTACTCCTTGTCATCTTATCCCATTACAGGGATATCGTGCATGTCATACCCCTCCTGTCTCGCTTCCACCCGAGCAGAAAGGGGACTACTTGGGCCATTGCTGTCCGAGAGGCACATGCATAACAATTGTTTTTATTCAAACTTTTCACAGTGTAACTCACCCATTCAACACAGGCGTTTGTATCCCTAGTTGTTTCTACTTCAATGGTCTGCTTTAAGTCCTTTACCTTTACAATTTTTATCACCTTAGGGTCAGAGTAAGGTACTCTACTATTCCTTTCTCCTACTCGGTTTCTGTCTTTCACCTGCATTTTAAAACAATATTCCAGGAAATTCTCCCCGTCTGCTTTCATCTCTATCCCAAATATTTGGTCTAACTGGACCTGATAGGTTTCTTCCCCTAACACCGCTTCATGCCATGAGGTTTTCTTTATTGTTAAATATATTTATTGTTAAATATATTATTTTTATCCGGACAGTCAAGAGTTGGCCGTAAAGGACCTTGGTGTACTGTAACGAGAGGATTAATAAAGAGATCA
>NW_025211114.1:0-1520 GCF_004010195.1 Chiloscyllium plagiosum
CCAATGAGAAAAGCCATAGCTCCCTCAACCTTTTTTCATTAGACAAGCCCTCTAGTCCAGGCAGCATTCTGGTAAATCTCCTCTACACCCGTTCTAAAGCCTCCATATCCTTTCTATAATGAGGCGACCAGAACATTTCATTGTGGTCTCACCAGAGCTTTCTAAACCAGCAGCATAATCTCGCGGCTTTTCAACTCAGTCCCCCTGCTAATGAAAACCAACACACCATGCGCCTTCTTAACAAACCTATCAACTTAAGTGGCAAATGAGAGACCTGCAGACATGGACCCCAAGATTCTTTGTTACTCCGCACTGCGATGAATCCTACATTTGACCCAGTAATCTGCATTCAAATTCGACTTCCAAAATGAATCCCTTCACAAAATAGGAAATTGGAACAGATTTAGGCCATTTAGACCCTTGGATCTGCTGTGTGGGTTGGTCACAGCTAAAATGTTTCTCAGCCACATTCTCCTGCCTTCACCAACTGACCATTGATTCCCTTAATCATGAAAAACATACTTATCTCTATCTTAAAGAAACCACTGTGTGTGCGGGCGTATGCATGTGTTTGTGTGTAAGTGTCCACATCTGTATGTATACGTGTTGTGTGTTTAATGTGTCTATGTATGTTTGTGTGCATCTCTGTGAAATGATGGCTCTGTGATTTGGGGGGTAAATCTATTGAAATTGAGATAAACCCTTACTTCCCTCGTCCACCTCTACGTCTGTCCCTGTTCAGGTTATAGTCATAAAATGCCACCCTCTACTGGTCTCCACATGCTACTGCACAAGTGTCAGTTATTTTCTATCTGATGACATCAAATACTGTGAATCTCTCACATTGTACGGCTGTTTGGTTTTGCAAAATTCTCTGGATGCACAGAACAGTTTTGTCTAACACCTAGTTATATTACCACCACCACTGGGCCCGTTTCAGGACTTTTCAATCCTTTCTCACTTACATCTTGTAGGGGTGAATTATAAAATATTTCAATTTAAAGAACGTGTAATAAATTCATGGCATCACCTTACAAATGGTTTGGTCAAAGTTGCTTGGATGCAGTTGCAGTGGAAATACTCTTCAAGGTGTACACTTTGTGTAACGAATAATCTTCAAAGACAAATCACTTTCACATTGCAGAGCGAGCACAGATATTACTCAGGAGCATTCGCCACTCTGAGTGTCCTCAGTACAATTATGCTCCTCTCTATACCCAACTCTGTGTGTGTGTGTGTGTGTGTGCCTGTGCAGATGTTGCTGTTAGTTTGGATGGTGCTATGATCTACCTCCCTCTCCCCACCTCCTAGACTGAATCCCTTATGGTTTTCTCCCTCCACTGCCATCAGTGCAGTAGAGTGGGATGGCCAGCAGAGGCGGACATTGCATCACTTTAAACACCACAGAGGCTGGCAGATCCGCTGTGCACACGGATACGCACAGAGACACGCAGATACACAAAGATATGCACATAGAGACTGGTGTGGTCACACAGATACTAAAGCACACAGAGACAAAT
>NW_025211114.1:1877-2715 GCF_004010195.1 Chiloscyllium plagiosum
ACCAGTGTCATTGCTGACTACATCTGCTGGAAGTGCACCTGACTCCAGCTCCTTGAAAACTGCGTAAGGGAACTGGAGCTGGAGCTGGATGAACTTCGAATCATTCGGGTGGCAGAGGGGATTATTGAGAGGAGTTACAGGGAGGTAGTCACTCCTAAGGTACAAGGAAAAGGCAAATGGGTTGCAGTCAGGGGACGGAAAGGGAACCGGCAGGCAGTGCAGCGATCTCCTGTGGCCATTCACCTCAATAATAAATATACCCTTTTGGATACTATCGGGGGGGGGGGACATACAAGGGTAAAGCAGTGGGTAGACAGCTCTGGCGCAGCGTCTGTCCCTGCTGCTCAGAAGGGAAAGGGAAAGAGGAGCAGATCAGTAGTGATTGGTGACTGTATAGTTAGGGGGTCAGATAGGAGATTCTGTAGTGACGAGAGAGACTCACGGTTGGTGTGTTGCCTCCCAGGTGCCAGAGTTTGTGATGTCTCTAATCGTGTTTTAGGGATCCTAAAGGGGGAGACGGAGCAGCCCCTAGTCGTGGTCCACATCGGCACCAACGACATAGGTAGGAAGCGAGATGGGGATTTAAGTCAGAAATTCGGGGAGCTAGGATGGAAGCTTAGAGCTAGGATGAACAGAGTTGTTGGCTCTGGTTTCTTGCCCTCGCCACGTGCTAGTGAGGCAAGGAATAAGGAGAGAGAGAAGGTGAACACGTAGCTACAGGAATGGTGCAGGGGGGAGGGTTTTGGATTCTTGGATAATTGGGGCTCTTTCTGGGGTAGGTGGGACCTCTACAAGCAGGATGGGCTTCATCTGAACCAGAGGGGTACCAATATCCTGG
>NW_025211114.1:2751-21840 GCF_004010195.1 Chiloscyllium plagiosum
TAGTTAGAGTAAAGAAAGGGTTGAGAGCAGGGAGGTCCAAAATCAAGTTTCAGAGATGCAAGATGGCAGAAGCAAGCAAGAGGTTGGATTGAAGTGTGTCCGTTTCAACGCCAGGAGCACCTGGAATAAGGTGGGTGAATCTGCAGCATGGGTTGGTACTTGGGATTTCAATGTTGTGGTCATTTTGGAGACATGGTTAGAGCACGGACAGGAATAGTTGTTGCAGGTTCCAGGATTTAGATGTTTCAATAAGAACAGAGAAGATGTTAAAAGAGGGGGAGGTATTACATTGTTGGTCAAGGACAGTATTGCAGTTGCAGAAAGGATGTTTGAGGACTCATCAACTGAGGTGGTATGGGCTGAAGTTAGAAAGAGAAAAGGAGAGGTCACCCCGTTGGGAGTTTTCTATAGGCCTCTGAATAGTTCCAGCGATGTAGTGGAAAGGATAGCAACGATGAATCTCGATAGGAGTGACAGAGACAGGGTAGATGTAATGGGGAACTTCAACTTTTGAAATATTGAACGGGAACACTATAGTACGAGTACTATAGAGGGGTCAGATTTTGTCTAATCTGTGCAGGAGGGCTTACTGACACAGTATATAGACTGGCCAACAAGGGGCGAAGCCACATTAGTTTTGATACTGGGTAATGAGCCTGGTGAGGTATTAGACTTGGAAGTAGGTGAGCACTTTGGTGATAGCAATCACAATTCTGTTATGTTTAGTTTAGTGATAGAAAGGGATAGGTGTATATCACTGGGCAAGAGTTACAGCTGGGGGAAAGGCAATTACGATGCCATTAGGCAAGATTTAGGAAGCATAGGATGGGGAACGAAACTGCAGGGGATGGGCACATTAGAAATGTGGAGCTTATTCAAGGAAAAGCTACTGTGTGTCCTAGATAAGTATGTACCTGTCAGGCAGGGAGGAAAGTCCTAAAGAGAGAGCTTTGGAATGCTTTGTCTGCAACGGTAGTAGATTCGCCAACTTTAAGTACATTTAAGTCGTCATTGGACAAGCATGGAATAGTGTAAGTTAGATAGGCTTCAGATTGGTATGACAGTTCGACTCAACATCGAGGGCCGAAGGGCCTGTACTGCGCTGTAGTGTTCTATGTTCTATGTTCCCCTACGTCCTCCGACTCCTGGCGCAAGTTCCCTCCACTATCCTGATGAGCCCTACCCTCATTAAAGCCATCATCTTGTTCCTCACAGAAGTATAGAACATCTTAAGTTTTACCTTAATCCTACTTACCAAGTTTTTTTCATTCCCGCTTCTGGCTCTCCTGAGATTATTCTTCACTTCCTTCCTGACTACCTTGTAACTACCTCTAGAGCCTTGTCCGATCCTTGCCTAGTTAACCCTAAGTCATTTCCTCCTTCCTCTTGAGATATTCTACATCCATTGGAGATATGGAGCTGCAAATGGATTTGAGCTGCACATCCTGTCACTTCGAGCATTGGCTGCAGGTTTCCAGACGCTGGGCAGTGATCTAACACAGTGTTACTGAACAATGCACTGGGGCAATGTACACAGTTCCACATGCTGGGAGGGTAACTGCTCCTGGTTAACAGTTCAATGCACTGGGGTGGTGTACACAGCTCTACATGCTGGTAGGGTAACTGCTCCTGGTTTACAGATCTATGCCCTTGGGACGCGTACACTGCTCTACATGCCGGGAGGGTAAATGCTCCTGGTTTACAGATCCATGCCCTGGGGTGGCGTACACTGCTCTACATGCTGGGAGGGTAAATGCTCCTGGTTTACCTAACAATTCACTGCTGTTCACTGCATAGCTCCCAGTGTTGGACAGGCAGTTCATGGACTGGTGTGGTCTGCACAGATTGCTGGGTTGTATTGAGCAGTACATTAGCCTGGTCTGAACACTGCAACATGCTGCACAGATATATCATCTGGATTATGGTGTCTGATTCTGTGACGAGGATTTCAGCTGATTTGTCAGCACCTTTACTTTATATTCTTATTTTTGTTATTGGACCTAAGAAAGTACTACCCATCCAGTTAATCCCATTTGACTGAGAAGAGCCACGTTTACTAAACTTGTCGATCAAGTAATCATCCAATTAGAACATGAATATCTGTCCTTCTGTACCTTAACCTGGCCGTTGGTGCTCATATACCTGGAATCCCGGGGAAATCATTATGAAGCTCAGAAACAATGTGCAAAACGTATGGCTCTTGGTCTTCTGTACGTCCCGGCTGTGGGTCCCATTTGGATCTCAAGTGTATTGAGAGCTGGCATTGCGACTCTCAGAAACAATGAAATGGTATGTGTCAGACTGCTGTTCACTTCCTGGTGTGTTCCATGTGATGCTCCATAGACAGGTGGATGTGTGCTGGGCTGTTGTTCACTTCGTGGTGTATCTCATGTGATATTCCATGGACAGGAGTGTATGTGTTTGACTGTTGCTCACTTCCCGGTGTGTGCCATGTACTGCTCCATGGGCAGGGTGTGTCTGTGTGTGTGTTTGGCTGCTGATCACTTCCTGGTGTGCCTCATGTGGTGATCCATGGACAGGGAGGTGTGTGAGTGCTGGGCTATTGATCACTTCCTGGTGTGCCCCATGTGGTGATCCATGGACAGGGGTGTGTGTGTCCTGGGCTATTGATCACTTCCCGGTGTGACCCATGTGGTGATCCATGGACAGGGAGGTGTGTGCTGGACGATTGTTCACTTCCCGGTGTGCCCCATGTGGTGATCCATGGACAAGGGTGTGTGTGTCCCGGGCTATTATTCACTTCCCGGTGTGCCCCATGTGGTGATCCTTGGACAGGGGTTCCGGCAGCTTTGAACCTTGGACTGTGCGTGCCCACTGAACACCTGCGCTTGTCCCTCTCAGATGATTGTGTGGTCAGTAACACGAGGAAACTTCTCGAGTATAATTGTAAAAGAGCAGCCATCTAACTTGTAGCTGAGGGGCTTCTGACTGACTCGTGTTATTGAAACGTTATTGGATGGTTTGCTAGCGGTTGTGCTCAGACATTCAGGAGACCTGAGGATTTGGTGACCCAACTCTGGTTGGACCATAGGGACTGTAGTTACAACACCTGCATCTGTAAGATGAATAACAAATGGAGCAAAGGCTGCACAGAGAGGAATATCTGAAACCACGGAGTGAGTGTCCTTGGGGAAAGGGGCCTGCTGTATCCACACCGGGTTTTCCAGCAACAGCTTCCCAAGTTACATTTAACTCAGGAGCAGAGAGTGAGCGGACATTGATTGAACAAGGAGCTGGTCACAGAGTGGTGTCACCTCCTTCAACACGATCTGCAGCTTCACACCAGGGGGAGGACGGTGCTGCCAGTGACTGTTAGGGTCACTGTTTCATTCAGCTTCTATGATCCAGAACTTTTCAGGCAGGAGTGGGTGACAGATCCATCATCTCCCAGTATGCCGACGTCAACATCACCATTTGGAGACGGAGGATATATATATGGTAATTGAGAGCAGTCAGTGGGGTCCCTGGGAACATCAGGAAGATGGAGAAACACTTCCCGTGTCTGATCGGGTCAGAATGAACCCTCCAGTACACACACTGCATCACTAAGTCCTGTAGCATTTTCCGTTTCAGTAACATACTACCTCCCATTCTTTCTAAAGAAAATGACAGACTATATATTATCTTTAATTCCATTTGCTAAACTTTTATCCATTGACTTCATCTGTCCATATCCAATTACAGACTCTCCACCTTCCCTTGATAATTTAGTTTCCTGTTTATCTTAGTTTAATCGGCATACATAGTTACAGTACATTTGTTCCACTCATACTGATTATTGAAACAGATTGCAAGGACTTGTGGACCCTGCACTGGTCACTGTGTGACTCCACTTGTGACGTTCTGTCAAACTGACTAAGGTTGATTTATCCGGAGTGCCTGCTTCCTGTCTGATAACCAGTCCTCCCCCTATTTATGTGTAACACACTCAAAGCGCTGAATAAGAACGAGGAGCATCAGTTCGGCAATCCAGCCTCTCAGGCCTCTTCCGACATTGAATACAATCATAGCTGATGTCATTGCGGCCTCAGTTCCACGTTCCTGTCCGCTCTCCATATTCCTTCACTTACTCAATATCCCAGCACTCTGGGGCAGTGAATTACACAGATTCCCAACCCTGTGACAGAAGTATGTTCTCCTCACCCCTGTTTCATTTCTCCCCCACCTCATCCTAAAACTATGGTTTTAGGATCGTTCGAGATTGTCCCACATTAGGAAATATCAAATTCACATCTACATTGTAAATCACCTTTAACATCGTCCAGACCTCCGACATCTCCTCTCATTTTTCTATACTCTAGGCAGTGTTGGCCTGAACTGCTCAATGTCTCTTCAGAGGACAATCTCCTCATCTCTGGAGTAAATCGAATAAATCACTTCTGAACTGCCTCCATGGCAAATACATCCCTCCTCCAGTCAGGACATCAAGACTGCACACAGTACTAAATTGCGATCTCACACCTCCCTCCCTTTATAATCCATTGTTTTAGAAATAAGTGCAAAAGTTGCACTTGCCTTTCTCATTATCTGCTGTACCTACATCTGAGTATTCTGTAGTATGGGCACGGGCAGCCAGATCCCTTAGTACCTAAGCATTCTGAAGTCCCTCTCCATTTGATAATAATTTGTCTTTCTGCTACACTGATCCAAACGGATACACTCATACTTTTGGTTGTTCAGTTTCTTCTGTCAAATGTTGCCCCAACCTATCCATATACATTTTCTAACTTCTTGCATCTTCATTGCAATTTCTCACCTGAGTTATGTCATCTGTTAATTTGGTTATAACATGTTCTATCCTCTCAACTACTTAAGACTATAAATTTTAAATAGTTGGGGCCTAGGGACCAAGACATATCTTTCCTAAAAGTTGAATTTTGCCAACAGAAAATGACCCATATTTTTCCATCCCACTGCATTTTGTTGCTTCACTAAGCCTGTACTAAGTTGATAAATTACTTTTAATCGTAAATGATCTTATCCTGCAGATTAATCATTTGTGCAGAGCTATTTAATGCCTCCTGGAAATCCAAATATTTCATCTCTCGGATCCCCACGATCGAAATCATGTTGATTCTGATGGATTGAGGTTTGACTTTTCAAATTTATTGTCATTAATTCCTGAATAATCGACTTTAACAATATTTCTGAAATTTCAACAGTTTTCTCACTACTATATATTCCATCGTGAAGGTGATAATTCTAAATTCTTACCTCTTTATAATCTCTTTGTTCACTCCAATCCTGTATAATTGGCACATGGCGTGAAATGACCTGCTCTGATTGCACTGAAAGAGGTCAGAGTCGCTGAATGGACTCATTCTCTTCCTTGTTAACAAAATCGATGGGCTTATGTCTTTCTGGTGTTCCACATCACCATCTCGATGGTCTGCCTGTCCTCTTCCTGTTGATGCGTAAGGATCATGAGGGCTAATGCAATCTTCCTGTTGCTGTATAACAGTTTGAGGGGCTGAAAAAACCTTCTCATATTCCTCCATCACAGGCTGGAGATACTGAACGGTCTCTCCTGCATCCCTGACACAGCACTGAGGGAATGATTGGCCTTCTTCTGTTCCCATACACCAGACACGTGAGATAAACTTCTTCCTCCTTTCCCATAAGAAATCTTATAGTTTGCATCCTTCTCCAATTCCCGTGCAACAGACTCGAAGGGACTGAATATCCTCTGGTATCCCAGTGCACCAATCTCCAGTTCCTGTGTGACCTCTTCCAGTTCCTATGTTACAGACTTGAGGAGGCTGAATGGACTGATCCTGCTGCTGTTTAGCAGGGTACTGGTGCTGCATGGTCTACTCTGGGCCCAATGTTTTCGACTTGAGAAGCTGACTGGCCTCCTCCCGTAACTGTATATCAGGCTCCAGGGGCTGAATAGCCTCTTCCTGTTCTGGTGTAACAGGGTCAATGTACTTCGAGACACTACCTCCTAATAAATGACAGAAGGCGCTGACTGAGAGAGTGCCCGTACTCTGAAGCACTCTCGTCTCCATATCTGACGTACAGAGACGAACCATTAATATAGACGTTTTCTGTATAAAGTCCTGAAGCTGAAAGTAAAAAAGAGGTTCCTCCCAGATACCTCATATTCCTGGCTCAGCTGCTCAAAATTCATCATTACCTCCCCATCAAAAAATTCTCCCAAACAGGAAACTCATCTGGACTCCCAGAGCCTAAAGCCAGAATCCATCAATCCCTGCTGGAATCTTACAAATCCTACAATGGGAGTGAACGCCGAAGCTTGTGTTTTGTAAAGTGCCCTCAACTTGTCCCATCATTCTCCATGCTTTCATGGTTTCTGCAATTCTCCATAACAGTCCTCATCTTGTCCATGAGCAACAGATTAATGAGGGGACGTTTTGCCTGGAAGGCCTGGATGTCCAGCCAAATTGACCACGTCCTGACAAGCCCAGTCAGCCACATCGGAAAGCAAAGAACTTGGTTGGTATTTCTTAAACTATGGAAAATCTACACGCCCCCATTTACTGTGAAAGCTGCAATTTGTCCAGATTAATAGGAGGCCATCTGTGACGCCATCTGTGTGGAATGCCATCTGTGTGGAATGCTCTGCCCCAGAGAGCAGTGGAGGCCCACTCTCTGGATTCATTTAAGAAAGAGTTGGATAGAGCTCTCAAAGACAGTGGAATCAAGGGTTATGGAGATAAAGCAGGAACAGGATACTGATTAGGAATGATCAACCATGATTATATTGAATGGTGGTGCAGGCTCGAAGGGCTGAATGGCCTACTCCCGCACCTATTGTCTATTGTCTATTGTCTATAAAGCTAACTGTTAAGCCTCCGTAGCGCCTGCCTAGGCAGCGTCAAAGGGAGCATTGGCAGGGGGTATCATAAACAAGGAAGGACATTCATTTTAACCAGAGCTAACCCAAACAGAATATTGGATGATTCTGTCTTATATTCTCTAGCAACTGCACGAAGTTAGCTTTATATAATTAATCGAAGGCTTGGATGATAAAAAATACCTAAACCTCCTTGTGACCATCTGGAAGGGAATCAAATTCCACCCCTAGGTCGGGTACTCTAATAAGACCCGCAACAGGGATGCCCTCCAATTTCATAAAATTGATTTTATACCCTGAGAAAGATCCAAATAAATTAATCATTCGTATTAAACAGGACACAGATATCATTGGGTTAGTTAGAAAGAGAGGAACGCCATCTGCTTAAAGGGTGATCTTATGCCTTCCTGATCCTACCTCCATGGCAGCGATATTGGTGTCGCTCCAGATGGCTTCTGCCAACGGCTCAATCATTAATGTAAATGGTAACAGTGAAAAGGGCAACTTTGTTGGCTACCGCTGTCAATACTAAAATTGTCAGACCATATACCATTAGTGAAATCCTCTGCTTTCAGGTCACTATGTAACACTGCCACCCACCTGGCGAAGACCCCTCCAAGACCAAACCATTCAAGGACATAAAAGGTGCACATCCACTCCATCCGGTCAAGTGCTTTCTCTGCATCCAAGGAGACCCCCGAGTCTGGAATCGAAACTTGCTGGCAGACTGGAACCATATTTAGCACTCTTCTAATATTATCAGAGGACCTAAGGCCCGTAATAAAAATGGTCCTCTTTCACAATGGACCTTCAAAGCCAGCATTTTCGACAAAATTTTAAAGTCCACGTTTAATAATGAAATAGGCACATACAAAGTGCAATCCTCTGGGACTTTCCCTCTCTTGAGAATAAGATGAATATTTCCTTCTCTCAGAGAGGATGGGAGGCAGTCCTGACTGTACGAATAATTGTACATATCCAACACTGGCCCAGCCAGCATGTCTATGAACTCCTTCTAAATCTCACTCCGAAAATCCATCTGGGCTGGGGGATTTACCACTCTGGAGCTGCCTCAATGTCTCCTGTATCTCTCTGATTATCAGAGGGGCATTCTAAAGAGACGCCTGCTCTGAACCTACACCTGGGAGGTCCAAGGTCCTAATAAAGGACTCCATCGTCGCCAATCAGTCCTCCAAGCCTGCTGATTGGAACAACCCAGAGTAGAACTTCCTGAACGCTGCATTAATCTTTTTGAGATCGCGGGTGATAATAGCAGCAATCTTCTTTCTGGCCAAGTACGCCTAATATCTACCTGGTTATCACCATGGAGAAAGTGAGGACTGCAAATGCTGTAGATCAGAGCTGATAATGTGTTGCTGGAAAAGCGCAGCAGGTCAGGCAGCATCCAAGGAGCAGGAGAATCGACGTTTCGGGCATAAGCCGGAGAATCGACGTTTCGGGTTTCTGAAGAAGGGCTCATGCCCGGAACGTCGATTCTCCTGCTCCTTGGATGCTGCCTGACCTGCTGCGCTTTTCCAGCAACACATTATCAGCTCTGGTTATCACCATATTCCTCTAAACCTCCTTATTCAAAGACCCATCAAGATGCCAGAGTCCACCACTTCCTCTGGCAGAGAATTCCATCTGGACACCTCCCTCTGTATGAAAACATTGCGTCTAAGTTCCCTCTAAAATATTTCCCCTCGTACCTTAAAACAGGCCTCCAGTCTGAAAAGCAATCCTCTCCCAACCTCTGTCTCCTCCCTTCAATCTAATTTTGTATTTGATTGGCTTGGGTGCGGTGGTTCCCATGTGACCTAACCTTACTAACTTGCCTAATGTGCAGAATCTTGTCGAACAACGTGTTCCAGTCTGTATGGAAAACATCTACACGACTGCCTTCATCAACCTGCTTTGTCACCTTTTTAACAAACTCAGTCAAATTCGTACAACGCGATTTCTCATGCAAAAAGCCATGGTGAGTATCCTCAATCAATTCTTGCCTTTAAAAATGCATGCAATTGGCTATCCCTCAGCATCCCCTCCAACAACTCACCCACCACTGATATCAGGCTCACTGGTCCAGAGTTCCTTGGGTTGTTGGGTATCTGTTTTATTTTCTTCTGCCACTCTTCCATTGGTCACAACAAATTATCGGTGTAACCAGTTTGATGATATGGCCAATGTTATAGGTCTCACACTGGGTCAGGGTCATCCTCGGAAGAGGTCAGGTTGATTTCCTTCATTTGTTAAAATAAAAAATTCATGACGAAAATAAAGTTCCTCAAACTATGATGGAAAGGTGAATGTCAAACAGAATAGAAATTTAAAAAAATGTACATTGACATTTCCAATTCTGAAAATACTGAGGAGCACAAACATACACAGACACACACACAGATACATACACAGACAAGCACACTGAGACACACACACACACAGACATGTACACACAGAAACACTCAAATAAACAAAAACACAGACACAAAAACACGGTCACACACACAGACGCATGCACATACAAGTATCGGCACAAACACAGACAAATGCATGTACCGTAGACCGTAAATAATTAGAGCAGAATAAAAGGCCATTTGGCCCATCCAGTCTACTGAGCTATTGATCGTGGCTGACATGCTTTTCAAGCCAATTCTCCTGCCTTCTCACAACAAGCCTTGATCCCATCATTAAGCAAAACTTATCTAGTTATATCCTAAAGATGCTAATGTGTCTGTGTGTCCGTGTGGGTCTGTGTGCATGTGTTGTCTGTGTGTGTGTCCCAGTGTCCTGCCCTGTGCTCCATGTTGGAGAGTGGGGTTTTAGCAGTTTTGAGGCACATCTTTGTAACTTGCTCTGTGCCGATCCATTGAACACCTGTGTTAATCATTCTCTGCTGCTCATGTGCTCAGCAACATGAGGAATCCCCACAACTGTTCAGACCAGGCTTGTCACTTGCATTTCACTGACATTTGACTTAACTCTAGTTTTTGTACGTTCGTGGAAGTGCTGGGGATGGTTTCCTGGAGGCTATATTTTAAACTGCTGTGGAAATTCAGGAAGACCAGAGGCTTTGGTGACCCAATGCTGGATGAAACATCGTGACTGTAGTTACAGTATCTGGATCTGCAACATGACCAACAAATGGAGCAGAGGCTGCAGTGAGGGGAATCTCTGTAAAATGGAATGAGGGAATTGCAATCAGATCAGTCTTCGTTTTGAAGAATGTTCGAGCAGGATTGAATGGCTCGCTCTTGCAACTTATTCAGATATTTCTGTTAGTAACAAGCCGATTTCCCTTTTCTCCCAGTGTCCCAGACTGGTAGGTAGTGAGTCACTGCCTCCTGCTCCTGGAGAACAGAAATCTGGGGCCTCACTAGCCTCCATGTTTCTCTGTATCCCAGTCTCGAGCAGTTGAGTGACTGCATCCTGTTCCTGTGTCCCAGTATTGAGCAGTTGAGTGACTACCTCCTGTTCCTGTGTCCCAATCTCGAACAGTTGAAAGACTGTCTCCTGTCCCTATGTCATAGAATCGAGCAGTTGAGTGATTACCTCCTGTTTCTCCCATTCCTGAGCAGCAGTTTGAATGCTCTGAATGATGTCACTAGGTTACGAAAGGACTTGATAACAGGGAATTTCAAACTTGGAGCAGCATTATACAAAGGTATCTAGAAACTTCTCCACCAAACATTCTATGCAGCCTGTCTGTTATTTTATTCCTGCTTCCTTTTATAAACACGGTGAATCATATATAACAGTGCAGTGTTCCAACAATACTCCCATATATAGGGAAGACAGATTAAAAAGATTAAAAGATTTATAGTCAATTTATAGTCAATCCCTCAGCAACCCTCATCCATTCCATCCAAACCGAGGCTGCATAAATCTTTAAACCGTATATTGTAATGAATTAGTACAGTCAATGTCACACATTAACACGACAGTCGCTGACGACAGCCCTGCACTTTTCACCAAGATCTTCTTCAGGAAGCGTGCAAACTGACTGACCACGTGATGCCGATGCGGAATTCCAGTTCTCTCCAAGATACTCCCCTTCCGGTTTGAAATTAATTTCCTTCTAAATGTAGACTACAAATCCCACATTCAGGCTCAGTTTCAAGGCTTGCAGAGCGGATTATATTCCTGCTTTATCTGAACACACTGAGGGTGCATTTGGCAGACAGAGGGATCCTGAGGCTGGGATTTGCTGTTCAGCTGGTGCCAGGGACGGACTCCCATAACAGTGAACGGGAGCTTGCTTTATAAAGAAAGGAGCCCAATTCACTAATTATGTTGCAGCGAAATTGCGTTTAATAAACACACCTTTATTGGATAACTGCCTGTATATTAAATGGAGGATCAAAATTGATGGAGCAAAGCGAATACAGTAGTTCCTATTTTATATGTTCCGATGTTTAAACATACTAAAGGATATGAACACTGTGTGGGGAAAACTGAATTAAGGAGATTTTCACCAAGAACTAGAATGGAGGATGCTCAGTGAATGACCTACTCTTTTCCCGATGTTTCTGTGCAGTCTGTGGGAAAGCTCTGTAAATCCTGCCACCTGCCCTCAGATGTTAGGAATGAGATCTCTGCTGGGTCAATACGGTAGTATTTCCCGTTCCAATACGGAGGCTGATGCCGGGTGATCTGTACAGTGTTATCATTTAAGACTCCAGAACAGTTTGATACAATAGAGTGTCTTGCAGTCCGTTTCCGAGACCATTGAAGAGTGTTTCACATGTCTGTGTGTCTGGAGTCACGTTTAGGCCAGACCAGGAAAGCACGGAGGATTCACTTCCTGAAAGTACATTGAGGAAGGAAATTGGTGTTTACAATCGACATTGGCTTCAAGGTCACTGTCAATGACTCCAGGTTTTTCATGTCGATATTTTATTAATTATAACGTCCACCAGCTGCCATAGCATTAGCTTGGACTGAATTAGTAATCCAGTGACATTCCACAACAGCACCATCTCCACACGGGAACCTATTGGAAACCACACTGAGCTGGTTATTTCTGTGCTGCTTGACCGCTCTGTCAAAAAGAACTCCCACCAATGTGACTATCGCGACGGGACTCAGGGCATGTTCAATAGTTAGACTGTAGTTATTCCCTTGTTATGGGATTGGACAAAGCTGAGTAAATTTCCGCATTGCCAGGGAGATGTCAGAGTTGGAGCTGGAATGAAACAGCTTCCCCAGGGACACGGCTTGTTGTACAGCACGAGTGTTCATTACCATTGCAGGACTGGTGTCAGGGCCCATTGCCTTTGTCGTATTTACTGTGTTCAGGTGTTTCTTCTTGTCACATACAGCAAATCAGATCGATTAAAGACTGGCATCTGTCATTCTGCAGGCAGCATGGCGAGGGTGAGGTGGATCATCAACTCAACACTTCTGGCTGAGGACGATGCAGATAATACAACCATGTCTTTTACACTGATGTACAGGGCTGTCCCGTGATATAGGATGGCGATATTTATGGAGTCCTCTCCTCCAGTGTGTTGTTTAATAGTCCATCGATATTTATGTTCGGATGTGGCAGTACTGCAGAACTTCGATCTGATCTGTTAGTCTTGGGATCACTTCGCCCTCTGTATCAGATGTTAGTCTTGCTGTTTCGAATGTAACCAGTCAAGTGCAGTAGCTTTAATGGGTTGTCATCAGGTTTAGGTACACATGGTTCCGACCCTATCATGTTCACCTGCACTCATCGCTGAACCATAGATCAGCTTGATGTTAATGGTAGGCTGAGGGATCATCCTGGGGAAAATGTTACAGATTGTAGTTGAATACAATTCTGCTGCTGCTGTGATTCTACCGCACCACATGAATACCCACTTTGAGCACCAATATGTTCAATTCAATTCTACTGACTATCCCTCGGTTCACATCAAGACCAATTCATCCATCAGCCATGTACTCAGTGTCTTAACCTGGTTTCTGATGTGGTAACACTTCCATTTTCCTATTCTCATTCTGCTCTCCCTGGTGTCACGCCTCCAATTTGTTACTTTACTCAAACCCCTTCACATACGCATCTGAATCTTTTCCATTCGCCCAATGCCATTTTCTGTGTTTGATGTGAATGTGTTCCCCTCTGTTTCTCTCCCTGACCATGATTAACAGCTCTGCAGTGTCAGAGATGCCAGCCTTATGTAGTTTCAGATCAAGAAATTTTTGCTCCTTGCATTATCGGTCACTTCCCAGTGCACGGCGTTCCGTGTTAGACAAGGCGTTTGAGCAGCTTTAACACACGTCTATGGAACTTGTTCAAAACAGAAATTGCTGACGAAACTCAGCAGGTCTGGCAGCATCTCGTGCAGTGAAAGCAAAGTTAATCTTTCAGGGCCAGTTACCCTTCTACAAAGCTCCCATTTTCTCCAGCAATTTTTGCATATTCATTTCCGGAATCCATAGTTATTTGTTTAATCTGAGCCTATTGATTTCTAGAGAAACTCAACAAGTCTGGCATCATCTGCAGAGACAGAGAAACAGAGTTAGCGTTTCAAATCCAGTATGACACTTCTTCAGAACTGAAAAGGATTGGAAAATGAGTTTATAATCCCTTGACACATGTGGGGAGTGGGTTGACGGGTAAAAGAGGATGTGGCGAAAGACAAACATGCTTTTAGTAGTGAAGAACGAGAAGATCATGTGAAGTAGCCTAATAATTAAAAAGTGAATGGGGAAAAGGGGTTCTCTCTATTGAGTGAACGATGAAGAAGATACAACCACGCAAGGTCATAGGGAGGCAAGGACGGAGAATGTACGGAAACTGGAGAGCAATTATAACAGGGTCAGACTGTGAAGTTGTGAAATTGCACATTAACTCCTACAGGATGTAACGTACGAAAGTGTAAAGTGAGGTGTTACTCGAGCTTGGGCTGTGCTTCCTTGGAACATTGCAGCAGCCCAGGGCCGAAATGTTAGCATGAGAGCAAGGTAGGTTATTGAAATGGGAAGCAATGACAAGGTCAAGGTTATTTCCACAGACAGAGTGGGAGTCTTCCTCAAAGCAATCTCTGTTTGGTCTTGCCAATATAGAGAGACTGCATTGTGAGCAGCAATGATAGGAGACCAGATTGAAAGTTTACAAGTGGAATGCTGCTTCACCTGGAAGGTATGTTTGGTTCCTTGGACAGTGAGGAGAGAAGAGGCGAATGAGCAAGTATTGCAGCTTCTGAAATTGCATGGGAAGGTTCCATGCAGGAGTGGGGAAGTGTTCAGGGTGGTGGGGGGGACAGAGAGGGAAGGGCTCCTGCGAACTACTGACAGTGGGCGGGAGGGGAAGATGTGTTTAATGGTGCTGTCCTGCTGGAGATGGTGGAAATGGCATAAGATGATTATGTAAATGTGGATTCTAGTGCAGGAGGAAGTGTGGACAAGGAGGAATCTATCATTGTTCTGGGATAGAGGGAACGGATTGAGGGCAACACCGTGGGGGATGGGACAGTGACAGCTGAAGGATCTGTTCACCAGAGTTAGGCGATTTCTGGTTTGAAGGAAAATGAGGTCACGTTAGACGCAGCTCACAGGAATGTGGCATCATCAAACAGAAATAACAGAGATGGAGAAACTTGGAGAATGGAGTCAGTTTCCGCTGATCATGTGTTCAGCCAAATGCAGAAGTTCCTCCGGGATGATTGAAAAGACCCAGGCATCTAAATTGAGGATTTCTGCCTCACATCTGGTCTGAAGCGGAATGTGAAAATAGACCCAGAGGAAGGTCAGTGAGTATACATGAGCAGACATTCAAGCAGATATCCCAAACCGCTCAGTAATTATTGTTTCTGTTCAAAAAGAAGAACTCCCGGTAAGCAGATGAACCACCCATGGTTGACAAAAGTTCTCAAGAATACTATTGATGGGCATAAGTGGAGGGCCAGATTTATAATGTTTATTTCAGGGAACATAAGCTGAATTTCAGGCATGAATTTCAGCTGTGCTTCCTGATTAACCCCGCAGAAAACACTGCCATTTCTGCTCCATCCTCTTCCCTGCTCGTCTCCCCTTCCTGGTTCCAGTTCCTCCCTCGCAAATTACAGAGTACATTCTCTCACATTATGGTCCCTACCCACTTCACCTGAAACTCTTTGATTAGGTCTACCTACTCTGCTGTCGAATCAAGCTGCGTTTTGTGCTGCCACTATGCTCTGGTCTCAGTATGGTTCGGCCTCTCCATTCATGCTGTTTTACACCTCCCACTCACATCTCATTCCGGAAAGTTTCCTTCTTGGTGTAAACCTTATTGAAATCAGCTCTCCCCCTTTGCACTGAATTGACACTGTGATCCAAATTTCAAAACGTATGCTCAGCCTTTATCTCACTCTGCTAAAGGTCAACGCTGACCCTGTGGTACAAGAATCCCCCTTTTTATATGGTTCAGGCCAGAGATGCGCTTTCACTGTCGAGATCATCACACGGTTTGGACAAAGCAATTCAGGTGTTTGACCTCTTATTGGTACACGTAAGAGTTTCCAGCTGCCTTAGTATTGTAACATGGAGAAAAACAAATCACAGTATAAAGCTTGGACTGAATGTTATTTACCTGTCATTTGAATTTTGTCTCAAATTTGCACTGCTTATCTTTAAATGCTTGTTCGTGAAGTTAGTGTCAGATAGCGTATAGGAGGTTGAGGGATGACATTGTAGAAGTTTATAAAATCATGAGACGTTTGAATTTAGTGACCAGCCAAGGTGTTTTCCACGGGATGGGGGAGTTCAACCATAGAAGGCATAGGTTTAAGGTGAAAGAGGGCAGATTTGAAATGGACGAAGGGTCAATGTTTTCACACAGAGGGTGATGTGTGTATATGGAATGAGCTGTCAGAGGAAGAGTGGGAGGTGCAAGCACAGCGACAACATTTAAAACTCATTAGGACAAACATATGAATGGGAAAAGTTTAGAGGCACATGGACAAAATGCAATCAGGTGGGACTAGTTTAGTTTGGAAAACCTGGTCAGCATGGACAAGCTGGACCAAAGGGTCTGTTTGTGCACGATATGACTGTATGAATCTAGAAACCGAGGAAAAGTGGAGAAAAGACATGATGCAGTAAATTCGCAAGAAATACAAAAACAAGCAGCATATAAAAAACGTCCAAGATGAGTGTGCAACCTTAGGTGAAATTAAGTAGGAAAGTATACTGAGGATAATTGGAGGGTGTGACTGAAGAATTGGCTACACGGAGCAGACAGATAATTTGCGCCCACGTTGTACATCTTTCCTCACAGGGGAAGGTACAGTAAGTATATCAATGATGTAAACAAAATGGTAATAGGAGGGAAGTTCTTGAAACGTCTGGAACAAAAGGAACAAGGATTTTTCTAACAGATAAGACTAAGAGTAGACAGGCCAGCAGTAATTCATAGCTGGTTTTAAAAGAAATGGTGACAGTCTTGGGATCATGGCGTCCTCTCTATCAGATGTTAGTTCTACTGTTTATTAATGTAAGCAGCAAGTGCAGTAGCTTGAAAGGATTGTCATCAGGTTTAGATACACTCATCACTGAACCAGAGATCGGCTTTGTGGTAATGGAATACTGAGAGATTATATTTTGGTTGAATACAATTCTACTGCTGTTGCTGCTACGACAGCTGCTATGTTTTACAGCATCACATGAATGCCCAGATGGAGCTGCAATATCTGCAATACATTTCTGCTGCCTGTCCTCAATTCACACGGGGACCCGGTCACCTTCTCCTCTGTACACAGTGCCCTATCCCAGTTTCTGATGTGGGAACGATTCCTTTTTAAAAAATTCTCATCCTGTTTGTGTATCTTCATGATGCCATGCCTCCAATTTGTCGCATTCCTCAAAAGCATTTAACGTTTTCACCTCAATCTCTTCCCCTCCGGTAATGCCATCTTCTGTTTGAAGCGAATGTGTTTCCCTGTTTCTCTCCATGATCATGAGTAAGAGCTCCGTAGTGTCGGTGATGACAGCCTTATGTAGTTTCAGAACAAATGAATTTGTATACCTTGCGTAACCATTCAATTCCTGGTGTATGGCGCTTTATGTTGGACAGGGGTGTGAGTAGCTTTGACACACGTTTGAAACTTGTTCAAAACCAGAAATTGCTGAAGACACTGACAAGTCTGACAGCATCTGTGGAGTGAAAGCAGAATTAATCTTTCGGCTTCTGTGACTGTTCCTCAAAGCACCCAGTAAGTCCAACAATTTTTGTTTTTGTTTCAGATTTCCTGTATCCAATGATCTTTGCTATATTGAAAATGTATTCTGTAACTTTTCATTTTTGAAGGAACTCAGGGGTCTGGCAACATCTGCAGAGACAGAGAAACAATGTTAATGTTTCAGGTCCAGTGCAAATCTTCTTCAGACGTGTAAAGGATTGGAAAATAAGCGTTTTAGTATCTTGGCAGAGGTGGGAAAGAGTGTTTGGAGGCCCAGTTTGAAAGACAAATGGGCTTGAAATTGTGGTGAAAGAGACACAGATATATAATGGGTGTAAATTAATGTGTAAATGTTAGAAATTGATTTCCTCTGTTGAGTGCAACATAAACGAGACACGAACTTAGGGAGCCCGGGAGGGAGAGTGTAGGGAAAGTGTAGAACAGCCATAATGGGTTCAGGCTGTGAATTTATGGAATTTAATATTTACTCCTACAGACTGTAACGTCCCAAAGTGTAAAGTGAGATGTTACTAGAGCTTGGGTTGTGCTTCATTGGAACATTGCAGCAACCTGTATTTTCTTAGAATCCCTACAGTGCGAAAACAGGCCCTTCAGCCCAACAGGTTTATACTGACCCTCCAAAGAGTATGCGAACCTATCCCATTCTCTACCCTAATACCATACATAGACCCTTGACTATTGCACCTAACATCCCTGCACACAATCGGCAATTCAGCACGACCAGTTCATCTAACCTGCACAACTTTGAACTGTGACCGGAAACTAGAACACCCAGACGAAATCGAACCCAGTTCCCTGATGCTATGAGGCAGCAGTGCAAACCACTGAGTCACAGTGCCATCCAGGACCGAAATATTATAAGGCCACAAGACTATACGAGCAGAAATGAAGCCATTCAGAACATCAAGTCTGCTCCGCCATTCGATCATGACTGACAGATTGTCAACCCCATTTTCTTGCTTCCTCTCAATAATCTTTGATCCCCTTGTCAATCAAAACTTATCTGTGTCTATTTTAAATATACTAAATAGAACATAGGACATAGAACAGTCCAGCACAGAATAGGCCCTTTGGGCCACGAAGTTGTCCCGAGATTTAATCCTCATGTAAAATGTAGTAATTTAACCGAAGCACTCCTCAACTCACTGCTATCCATGTGCATGCCCAGCAGTAGCTTATATGTACCCAATGACTTTGCTTCCACCTTCAGAGCAGGCAATGCATTCCATGCATTCACAACTCCCTGCGTAAAGAACCTACCTCTGTCGTCTGCCTTTTACCTTCCTCCTAAAATCTTCAAACTATGACTTCTCGTACTAGTCAATCCTGCCCTGGGAAAAGTCTCTGTGTATTGACACTATCTATTCCTCTCATTGTTTTGTACACCTCGATCAGCTCTCCTCTCTCCTCCTTGTCTCCAGAGAGAAAGGTCCAATCTCGTTCAACCTTTCTTCATAAAGCAAGCCCTCCAATCCAGGCAGCATCCTGGTAAACCTTCTTTGCACACACTCCAAAGCCTCTGGGCTTTCCAATAGCAGGGCGTCCACAACAGGACACAATATTCCAAGTGTGGTCTCACCAGGACTTGTAGAGATGCAGCAAAACCTCACGGCTCTTAAACTCGATACCCTATTAATGAAAGCCAAAACACCATATGCTTTCTTGACACCCTATCTACTTGGGTGGCAACTTTGAGGTATCTATGCACTTGCGCACCCAGATCCCTCTGTTCCTCCACACTGCCAAGAATCCTATCTTTAATGCTATATTCAGGATTCGAATTTTACCTTCCAAAATGCATTGCTTTGCATTTATCCAGGTTGAACTCCATCTGCCATTTCTCAGCCCAGCTCTTCATCCTGTCCATGTCGCGCTGCAGCCTACAGTAGCCTTCTACACTATCGACGTCACCTCCAACCTTTGTGTCATCAGCAAAGTTACTAACCCACACCATAACCTCCTCAAACAAGTCATTTAATAAAACTACAAAGAGCAGAGGCCCAAGAACACAGCCCTGTGAGATCCCTCTCAACACTGTCCTCCAAGCAGAATACCTTCCATCTACAACCACTGTCTGCCTTCTGCCAA
>NW_025211115.1:0-5723 GCF_004010195.1 Chiloscyllium plagiosum
CGGGATGGAGAGATTAAATCGAGTAGTAGAGTTAATTGTACAGCAGCGAAAGAGGGCACGGTGTCGATTGAAGCAGGTGGAAGATTAAACCTTCTGAGACGTGGACGTTTCCTCAGGGGATAAATTGATAGTACTGTTTCTAATGATAGCAGATATCTTCAAAGCCACGTTTCGCGGTCCCTATCAAATTGAGAAAAAGTTGAGTCACGTGAATTATTTAGTAAAGATGCTATCAATGAAAAGGAGCTATCAAGTATGCCATGTGAAGACGTTGAAAACGTATAGCAGAGAAACAGAACTGGAGAAAAAGGTGCTAGTTACTGCGCGCAAAATGAGGAATCAAATCCAGATGGTATGGATTTTGAAGTACCTCAGAATAGATTAAATATGAGGAAGTCCTTAAGGAGTGGGATAGATTACTTAGTTACCTTTCTCAGGAGAGTAGAACGGTGTTGGAAGAGTTGGAACATAAGGAACGAAGTAAAAATCAGATGAAGAGGACTCATACTATTGTACATGAAGTAGATGAAGGGAATACTGTTCTATAAAATAATACCCCTATCGGTTTAAAGATTTGAAAGCCAGACAGGTCCAAATGAAGGTGGAGGCCGTGCTCGATGAGAACACCATTGAAGCAAGCCAGAGCGCGTGGAGTTTGCCGACCGTCTTAGTGCCCAAAACTGACGAGACGCAACGATTCTATACGGATTGTCGGAAGGTCAACGCCTTTACAAAATTGGACTCATATCGAATTCCGAGGTTGGAGGACTGTATCGATTGTTTCAGACAAGTCGGTTACACTACCAAAATTGGAATTAATGCGTGGCTACTGGCATGTACCTGTAGTAGAGACGGCAAAATAAATGTCTCCCATTGTAACACCAAATTTGTTACATTAGTTTAAAGTGATGCCCTTCAGAATGAAGAACGCTGCTGCCACATTCCAAAGACTCATGACAAGCGCTTCGGTTAGTTTAACAAACTGTGCAGTCTATTTGTACAATGTCGTGATATTTCATGAGTTCTGGAAAGATCACTTGTTACAGTTGGCAGACCTCATTGAATGACTACGAGAAGCAAAAATGGTGATAAAGAAAATAAAATGGAATTTATGAAAACGGAGGTGATGATCTTGGACATAACATCCGTCATGGAAGGATTATCTCCTTCCCTCGGAACACACAACGATGGCTGTCGATACATTTACACGACCAACCTCAAAGAAAGAGGTGCTTTGAATATTTAGGACTCAGCGAATTCTGTTGGAAGTTTGTTACAAACGTTAACAGTGTACTGGCAGCGTTAACAGATGTTCTGAAGAAGACCACAACGTTTAGGTGGACAGAACCATGCCAGAAGGCATTCAACCATTTGAAATCGATATCCACGACCAAACAAGTTTTAGCAACACCAAACGTTTCAAAAACATTAAAGTCGCCATCGATGCAATTGATATTGGAGTTGGACCTGTACAGGAAGGTGAAGATGGAATTGAACTGCCAGCTGGTTACTTTTCGAAAAAAATGATAAACATCTTGCAGTGGAAATGTTCCACAATCAAAAATGGGCCATTGAATTTGTTACTGACCTGACAACATTTAAATGTGCATTTCATGAACAATATTTCTGAGACGATTTGTACGCGGATCACAATCCACTTATATTCTTAGAATGTTTTAAAGTTGAGAATATGAGACTATTTCGTTGGAGTCTTATGTTAAAGACGTTTAATTATTTAAAAAAAATACATATCCAGATCGGAAGACTACAATCACTGATGCGTTATCACAAATATAACTGATAGAGTTTAGATGTCACACAAGCAGAAGGGGGAAGGGAAGAAGGTAAGGTGAACTAATACTAAAGTTATTTGTATGTTAGGATAACGAGTTTAAAAAGTAGGTAAAGAAAATGCAGCGATCTTTTCATTATGATGGGTTTTTCTAAGGGGGGAGGTGTTATGCAGATGTGGGTGTACTTTCAGAGATTTAAAGTCAGCGGAACTTCCAGGCAACTGTTCTCAATAAGGCAACAATGCAAGTTACAATTGGCCAACCAAAATGATCAGGTCGTGCCTGGAGCCAAAAAAATAACAAGTTCGAATTCGGACAAATAGTTCAGATTATATCCCGAAAAATACCAAACTCCAATCCTGCTTGAATTAAATATATTGACAATCTTAAAAGCTAATGACATAATCTGATGCTTTGCGGATAGAAGACCAGGGAAAATTGACCAGTTGAGAGGAGAACAGCCAAGTCCCGCCATGTAACAGACTGCTTGAAATGTTATCTTTCTGAAAAGTACCTTTTCGATCAGGAGCCTGAGACGCAGAAATTCCTGACAAGGACTCAAGAAGGCACAGGAAGATCCGAAGACAAGCACCTAAAGTTGCCTACATTTGTGATAAGAAGTGTTAGAACATAGAATATAGAAAAAATACAGCGCAGTACATGCCCTTTGGCCCTCAATGTTGCGCCGATCCAAGCCCACACAACCTCCACTAGCCCACTATCCTCTGTATGCCTATCCAATGTCCGTTTAAATACCCATAAAGAGGGAGAGTCCACAACTGCTACTGGCAGGGCATTCCATGAACTCACGACTCGCTGAGTAAAGAATCTACACCTAACATCTGTCCTATACCTACCAGCCATTAATTTAAAGGTATGTCCCCTCGTAACAGCTGACTCCATATGTGGAAAAAGGTTCTCATGGTCAAACCTATTTAAACCTCTAATCGCCTTGTATACCTCTATCAAGTCACCACTAAACCTTCTTTTCTCCAATGTAAACAGCCCCAAGTGCCTCAGCCGTTCCTCATGCGATCTTCCTACCATACTCGGCAACATCCTGGTAAACCTTCTCTGCACTCGTTCCAGTGCCTCCACATCCTTCCTATAGTATGGCGTACAAAACTGCACACAATACTCCAGATGCGGCCGCACCCGAGTCTGATGCAACTGCAACATGACCTCAGTACTCCGGAACTCAATTCCTCTACCAATAAAAGCCAGCACGCCATATGCCTTCTTCACCGCATTATTTACCTGGGTGGCAACTTTCAGAGATCTGTGTAAATGGACACCAAGATCCCTCTGCTCATCCACACTACCAAGTATCCGACCATTTGCCCAGTACCCCATCTTTTTGCTACTCTTACCAAAGTGAATCACCTCACACGTAGCTACATTGAACTCCATTTGCCACCTTTCTGCCCAACTCTGCAACTTATCTATATCCTACTGTAACCTGAAACATCCTTCCTCACTTTCGTATCATCCGCAAACTTGCTCACCCAATCTTCCAGCCCCTCCTCCAGGTCATCTATAGAAAGTCTTAGGGTTTTCCCTAATCCTACCAACAATGGATTCTTAGGGTTTTCCCTAATCCTACCAACAATGGATTTTTCATGTCCTCTCCTTGCTGCTCTTAGCTCTCTCTTCAGGTCCTTCCTGGCTACCTTATAACTCTCAATCGCCCCAATTGAACCTTCATGCCTCATCTTTACATAGGCCGCCCTCTTCCATTTAACAAGGTATTCCAATTCCTTATTAAACCACGGCTCCCTCGCACGACCCTTTCCTCCCTGCCTGACAGTTACATACTTAGCAGGGACGCTCAATAGTTGCTCCTTGAACAAGCTCCACATATGAATTGTGCCCATGCCTTGAAGCCTAATTTTCTAAGCCACGCAACCTAAGTCGTGCCTCACCACATCATAATTTCCCTGCCCCCAGCTATAACTCTTGCCCTGTAGTGCACACTTATCCCTCTCCATCACTCTAGTAAAAGTCACTGAATTGTGGTCACTGTCCTCAAAGTGCTCACCTACCTCCAATTCTAACACCTGGCCTGGTTCGTTACCCAGAACCAAATCCAGTATGGCCTCACCTCTTGTTGCCCTGACTACATATTGTGTCAGGAAACCCTCCTGCACACATTGGACAAACATATTGGATTTTGTTTTGTAAATCTTAATTGGGAGTTGTATCGGACTAGAATTACAGAAGGAAAGGGAAAAGATAGGTTTGAGAAACAAATTGCAAATCGTGGTTAGTTAATTATTCTCTGGTATACTTTATGAAATTATGTTGTTAAGTTTACTCAACGCAGTTGTTTTCCACTCGAATATGTACAGCTGACTGCACGGGATAAACCTTTTCTGTGTGACTGGTTTTAAATTAAGCAGGAGATGTTTTCCTATGTCGTAATACTAAGCACACAATGACACGGGGATAGGCCCTCCATCCCAACAAACCTGCACTGGCACATTTTGCCTTTCTAAATTTAAAAAGAACGCTCTTGCGTCAACACATCCTATGCTATTCTATTCCTCACCGACTCATCTCCGCATTAAGATACCTCTAAAATGTTGCTAATTTATTTTCTTCTCCTCTGTCAGTGTATCTCAGGCACATTCTGTACAGAAAAGAAAAAAATGCCTGTCGCATCTCCATCAAACTTCCCGCCTTTTTCTGAAGCATATGTCCCGAGCTATTGCTATTTCTACTCCAGGTGAAAATAGCCTCTAACTTCCCTCCGCTCTATGCCTTTAACAATTTTGAAAATAACTATCACGTCGCTCCTCAGCCATTGATGTCCACGTGAAAACAACCCATTTGGTACAATTTCTCTTTCAGAATAATATCCGAGAAACCAAGCGATATTCTGGAAACGTTTTTCTACTTGCTCTCCAACACCTCGGTTCTGCTGCTGTGAAAACCAATACTGTACACAATATTCGAAATATGGCCACAGTAAATTTCTATAACTCTGTAACATGATCCACCAATATTTATACTGTATACTCCGACAGATGTACCCAAGTCTTCTTAACCACTATGATTACCCATGTTGTCACTTTCAGGGAATTGTGGAGCTGTACTCCGACAACCGTTCCGATATCGATATGACTAATAATTTTTTTCTTCTACTGGATGCTTCTCTCCTGCAATTGGCCTTGTAAAATGCATCATCGAACAACTGTCCAAACTAAATTGCATGTGTTTTTATCTCTCTTCCAAGTTTCCAACCGACCGATATGCTGGTGTGTCATCTCGCAATCATTCTCACGATCAAAACTCCCTCACTCTTTTCAGATATCTCCACTCACAAAAACACCATCCCACACCGACTTAGTCCAAAATGACCTCACAGTTCTTGACCCATCTTATCGACTGACTGCTGATCCCGTGTGACTTCAATTCTGTGTGAGCTTACAAAAAGGAGCACGATCAAAGTTCTTGCTCTGGTCCATAAGACCACCATCAAGCCCCATTCCCACATCAATCACCTTTCTTAATTCTTCAAAATGTTCAATTGAATTTGTGAGACATGATCTTCCCCACACAAAGTCATTCTGCCTTTCGCGCATCACCCATGTTTTTCCATGAGTCAGCTGTATCTTTAAGAATGTTCTCCAGTAATTTCCCTCCCACTGCCGTAAGGCTCACGAACTGAATTTTCTTCGATTACCTCTCGTTCCCTTCTTCAAAAAGGAAACAATGTTTACTCTCTCCCATTCTCAGTAAACTCTCCTGTGACCAGAAGAGCACAAAAAAGAATGTGGACAATGCCCCAACATTTTCTTCCCTCAATTCCATCAACACTCTGTGATTGATCAATCATGTATAACACACTTGTCTAACTTAATGCTTTAGAAAACGACCAGTATATCCTCCAATTTTTCGAAACTGAAGTACCCTGGAATATCACCACAT
>NW_025211115.1:5945-10403 GCF_004010195.1 Chiloscyllium plagiosum
CTCTGTGTCGATGATCGGATCTCATATTCCTAAATGCAGGAACATTTAGACAGTTAACGAAAATGTTCGAAGAAAATTCTGATGAAATTCACTGTGAGCAACTGTGAAGACTTGCACTTTGGAAAAGCGAACACGGCCATGAACCATTTTATAAATGTTGAGAAAATTCATATTGCTAACGTACAAACGGATCTGGGAGTGCTACTACAGAGTTCTCTAAGGTTGACTTGCAGGTTGAGTCCGTGATTTGAAAAGAAAATATTATACTGTCATTTATTTCAAGAGGGTTGGAATGTAAAAGTCGTGAAGTGCTACTGAGACTTTATAAAGATCTGGCTGGGCCCCGTTTAAAATACTGAGTCGAGCTTTGCGCCCCATACTTCAGGAAGGACATACGGGCACTGGGGCGTGTTCAGTGGAGATGCACATGAATGATCCCTGGAATGGCAAGCCAAACATGAGATGAACGGCTGAGGATCCTGGGATGGTATCCATTGGAGCTTAGAAGGTTGAGGGAAGATCCAGTAGAAATGTACAAGATATTGCATAGCTTGCAATGGGCGAACGCTGGAAAATTGTTTCTGTCAGGTGAGGATATTAGGACTTGTGGCCCCGACCTTAGATGTAGTCGAGGTCAATTTAGCATTTGGGCAGCCACAGAGTGGTGGGTCTGGTTAATTCATTGTCACTGAGCACATTGGATGCCGGGTTATGAAATATGTTCAAGGCACAGGTTGATAAATTCTTAATCTCTCTAGGAAGTAAGGGTTACGTAGAAAGTGCAGTTAAGTGGCGTTCAAACATCCATCAGCCATGATTGAATGTCGGAGCGGGCTCGATGGGCTGAATGTAGTCTTCTCAAACAATACTCTCAGATTCATTACCATATCTCACATTGTTGAGGTCCTTTTAAATTTAAATTCAAATTAAGTATCATATACAAACCTTGCACAGCTACAGGTGGTTTCTGTCGTTTGCCTTTTGCGTTCCTTACTTTATTTGTTTTCATTTTCTTTTTGAAAACATGTCTCCTGAGTATCGCTTGCTCTATCTTGCTCTATCATTTCACAATTTCTGTTTTGGTCACACCCCTCGACATTCCATTCTCCTCTGTAGTACTGAGATCCCTCTAAATAACAATTACCGAAGCCTTTTTATGACAGTATGCTTGTTAACTTCCAGGGAACTCTGGATTTAGCAGCCAGACCCTTATCATTTTTGGGAAAACCCTTTCTCAGAGCCACTTTTCTCTAACTGATATTGCTCTGATTTGAGGATAAAATGAGGGCGGTAGATGCTGGAGATCAGAGTCGAGAGTGTGGTGCTGGAAAAGCACAGGCGATCAGACAGCATCCAAGGACCAAGAAAAGCGACTTTTAGGATATGAGGCATTCATCAAGAAAGAGGCTGTGAGCCAACGGTTTGGAGAGATAAAGAGGAGGGGGATTGGGCTAAGGTGAGTTAGCTGAGAGTGTGATCGATAGATGGATGTGGAGGTGATCGTGATAAATCAGAAAGGAGGTTGCAGCAGATAGGTGGGAAGGAATCTGGCCAGGTAGGACAGTTCACGAGTGTGGCACAATTTCCAATGAAGAGTTCATGCCCGAAACGTCGATTCTCCTGCTCCTCAGATTCTGCCTGACTGAATGTGCTTTACCAGCATGACACTCTCGACAATGTTCTGATTCTGATTAATCTACTTGTTCTCGTTTCCTATTCACTTGAATGACATTTTTCCCAAGTTAATGAAATGAGCATCATTCATGCTAAGAAGCCAATTCTTAGTCTAGCTTTTCCATTTGAAATACTTACGTCAAAATCAAATGAATTATGATCACCAATCCTTAAATAAGGCCCCTTTCCTTCCAAATGGCAGTGGTCATGAGTGTGGAAAATGCTGTCTAAGGAATGCCACGGCACTCACACCTGCTGTTGTGCCTCAGTGGAGGAGGGTATGGATAGCAATCATGAGGACTGATTTTATCCAGTGTTATTCTGGGACGTAACCATCATAGTCTTTGGGGACAGGCTTTCGGACATCAGCCATTAAAATGCAGAATTGCTGGCCTCTGACCTGTTCCTGATGGCAGTGTCATTTATATGGCTAATCCATAACATGTCTGGTCAATGATAACAAATTTTATGCACAGAAGCACTATGTTGGGCACTCTGTGGTGGTAATGCTATTGAAAATCAAAGAAGGATGGTTTGATTACTTCTTGCTGTATTTTCCTAGCATTCATGTGGCATGAATATTATTTGCCATTTATGAGACTAAATCACTGCCCTTTTGGAATTCCACTCCTTTAAACTGAGCTTGCAATGGAGACAGCAGCTCAGTGAGACAAACGACACACTAACTGAATGACACTGAGCAGGTTATTGCTGATTGATCACATTTCTATTGCTGATTGCTTCCTTTATATTTACATGGTAGATCGTGCACCAATGGTTCAGTGACCAACAGCAATGCAAGTCCCTGTTTTTTGTTTACATGGCATACTGTGCAACTTATCACGTTGTGGGTAGATGTTAATGTTCTTGCTCAAATGGAACAGATTTTTTGGAGGTGGGGCAATCTCTGGAGGTAAGCCACAGTGTCTAGTGTCTTCAGCCATATCTTGACATTGTGTGGGGTAAATCAAGTTGTCTGAACACTGGGGTCTCTGATGCTGTTGCCTCCTAAAGGAACCGAAATGGATCACCTGCTCAGCCCTTCTGGCTGATGGTTGTTATAAACGCAACAGATTTAATTTCCCTTCTGACATGCTGCGCTCCCCCATAGCTGTGTATTTCATTGTTGGAGAGCAGTCTCCTCCTCTAATGGTTTCTTTCATTATCCACTATCATTTACACCAAAATTTGGCAGGACAACAGAGGCAGATTTAAACCATTCATTGTGGGACCACTGAGCTCTGTCCTTCACTTGCTGCTTCTGCTGTTGAACATGCAAGTTGGCATCTTTTTGTAGCTGACGGCAATAAAGGCTGCTCCAGGGTACTCTCAAATATCTAGCTCTGGCTGGTGCTGCTTCCGGCATGTCCTTCTGCACTCTTCGCTGTACCAGGCTGGAGCACTGGCTTCATATTTACTGCAGAGATGGAGGTTTGCCGGGCCGTGAGGTTCGTGACCGTATGAGTTGTATAGCGCATGATTCTGCTGCTGCCTGATGGCCTCTTACACGTTCGTTGCTCTATCTGTTTAACATCTGTCCCATTCAGCTCACAGATTGCCACACAATATAATAAAGGGTTACAAAATGTGAAAATGACCCTTCCTCCCCACAAGTTCTATGCAGTGGCAACAGTTACTGATATATTAAATTCAGAGGTGTCTCTCTGAAGTAGGAGAAAGGGTGATGATGTTGTCATCTGTATGCTTCTCATAACGTGCCTCTGAGTAACCTAGCAGCCACAGGATTCAGCATAAATGCTGAACGCAATGCTGATTATATACCAAGAAGCGACGTACCAACCCCCCTCAACCCCTCCGCCCCCCACCCCCGCCTGGTTTGTCCTTTCAGGGCGACAGAACCTACAAAAGAAAATGGTGATGTTGACTGGGACATAGTCCTGTTCCCTGAATCCAGCTTTAAAGACAATGTCTGCCTGTTGCTTGATTAGTCTGTGTGAAATATATGGCAGGTTCCTTTTACATTTTATGCCATGAAGATGTAATTTCACTTTATTTCTTACTTGTTTTAAAATGAACCGAAATTCATTGTTTTCAGTTGAACACAATTGAAGTGAGCAATAATTAAATTACCAGAGAGCACATCTAACTATTATACAATCCAGTAAGCAGCTGATTCATGTTCATATCAGTGAACACACCATTTTGCAGTCAGCAAAGCTGTTGAAAATATCTTTTAAAAAACTGAATTCAGACGCAGTGTTACTGGGCTTCACCACTACCTCCAAAACACTGGCCAGCTCCAAAATCTATCCAGAGTCCTTTCAAACTGGAGCTGGCCAGTTTTCGCACAATCCCTCACAACAGACCAAGTAGAGACAGATCTGAACAACAAGGAATTACATGGCTAATTGACGAGCACAGTGCTTGATGCTGGTCCAAACACAATTCAGCATTTGTAAAAAAAATCTGACCACAAGAATGTTTTGCAAGTTTATCTATTCTCGTATGCCACTGAAACTCTGTATGTCTCCACCTTGGACGCGATCCGAAAAGAAATTGCTATAAAAATGATGGACTCCTGACGCACATGGTGTCTTGTACTGAATCCCTCATAAACCATGTTCAGTGTATGTCAGCTCCACAATGTCAGTATGTAAGCAGAATTGATGACCAGCATGATCCCAGACCAACTTCGAAGTGTGTGACTCGAGATAGAAATTTCTGTGTAGGTATTTTCAGCATTGGTCAAACCATTAACAGCAAAGTCGCCTTATTGACAGTTCGACATCGTTAGGTAATATTGACTTTTCAATTGTCCGATAA
>NW_025211115.1:10812-14006 GCF_004010195.1 Chiloscyllium plagiosum
TCTGCAGAGAACTATGTAGAAGGCAGGCATTGTTGCTAGTAACTGTCAGTCGATGAGGAGTGAAGCTGCGCTCATATTGATACATGGGGTATATCTCATCACACGCATTTTTAACATGTGTCAAAATGATGGCGGATAGGCTTTCGTAAATCTTGAGGAAATGTATTTTTACTGGATTCATAGCCTCTGACATACGCTTAAAGACAATGAATTTATTTCAGTTGGCAAGTGTGGTTCCGGAATAGCACAGGATGACAGACAACAACTGAGGTACAGAGAGTCAAAATGTTTCAATATAAGCCCCTCACTGGAACGGATAATGAATTTATTTGGTCCATCCAGTTCTATTTAACAGTAATATCCAGTATATTCGTCCTTCGGAATTCTGTTGTGGCGATAGCATTGAATGTGTTGTTAGAGGTGATAGTTGTCTGAGATGTGTGTAAGGAAAAGGTGACTTGTCGCTTTTAAGCATGCGCCTGCATATTATGCATGTGTGAGTAATCACATATGATGTTGAATATTATGCAATCATTGGAAAACACTCCCACTTGTGAGATTACGGTGGAGAGATAGTTTTTCATTATGCAGCTGAAGATTGTTAGATCGAGAACAGACATCACTCTAAGAACTCTTTGATAATGACACTCTTTCTGAGCTGGGAAGTTGCTTCGACTTCCACCTACTCCAGAGGTGTGTAACAACATATCTGAACAGATGAATATTTAAACATCTTCCCTAAGGAGTCGAGTGAGGACGTCGTTAGCTCAATCAGTTGGATGGCTAGTTGTAATGCAGATTCATACCAACAGTGTTGCTTCAATGCCTGCACTGACTGTTTGTACTGTCCTGCACAGTATTGTTTCACTCAGCTACTCCTTTCTGTGTGGCACACTCACTATCCAATTAAAGTACTACTTATTGTCTCTGTCTAACAAGAGTGTAACCACATAATCTCTTCAGATTATGGTGCCTTACCTTTCCATTTCTGAACTACAGGCATACCCAGAAACACTTCCCCGAGTTAATCGCTTCAGCGCTGTTGTGGAGCTGAGATAGCTGTTTTCAACCATCTTCCATTGTACCAGGAAGAGCTTGAACCAGTACAAAAGTTTCTCTGATTCACATTTGCTCCACTTTAGCAATTAATTCTTTATTCCACACTTGATCAAGAGCAGTTATGTTGTCGTTAAGTGCAGCCACTCTTGACTCACCTTAGAATTTATTTGTGTGTTTTCTTGTTGTCCATGTTTAAACCAAGTTTTCAATAAGGCCAGGGGATGAGTGCCCTGGCAGATCTCAAACTGAGCTTCACTGAACAAGTTGATGCTGAGAAAGAGCTGCTTGACACCACTGCTGATGACATTTTTCATCATAATATTCAAGATAGGTGTGAGGCCAATAGGGCAGTCAATGAGTGATGTTTTTCTGTGCATGTACAGGACACACTCGATAGTTTCCGACATTGTCAGGTCGATGCCAGTGCTGTAACCCTGCAGGAACTGGTTGAATGTCATGTTATTATGGTCCACAGCCTTTGCATTATCCAGTCCCTGCAGCCTGCTTAGAGATACCACACGAACTGAATCAAGTTAGTTGAAAACTGTCATCTGGAGGAGACTAAAATAGATCATCCTTTCGGCACTTCTGTCTGAACCATTTTGTGAACGTTTCAGCCTTATTTTTCTATTGTTGTGCTGGCCTCTTCTACCATGTGGATGCCTTTGATGATAGAGTTCCGGTTGGAATGCCAGAAGTTCTCGTAAGTGTGTTTGTTTAGTCTGTCACAGGCTGGAAGTGTTCTCCTCGTCTAACTGATGTCCCTCATCGTTTATGTGCATGATGCCGATTATAGCTGATCATGACTTTTGGTGGCTAGTTTATGCTCATATATCCTGGTGGCTAGTTTAATGCCCTTTTGTCCAATGTCATATTTGTTGCAGTCGTTGCAAGGCATTTTGTACATGACGTTCAATCTACAGGTTGTGGTTACGCAGTCATTTAAAGCCATCAAGAGCTGTTTACATGTCCTGGTAGTTTTGCGGGCTGCCATGATGCCTTGGGCCGGAGTAACCTGGTCGTCATCTCCGAGAGGTCTTTGATGTTCGGAAGGGAGACTCGAGTCTCGGGGTTTCTTCAATTACCCTGGGAAAAAATACTGAATGTGTTCAAACTCTTCATGACTCGCATGACCTCTACACTTCCAAAAGATACCCCTCTGTCTCCTACTTTCTCAAGATAAATGTTATAGCTTGTCCAACCTCTTCCTATATCTGAGAGCATTGAGTCCTAGGTAGATCCTTTTAAATTTCTATGGCACTATTTTCCCGTTTAATAATATCCTTCCAAAAGCAAGGTTAACAAAACTGAACACTATGATCGGACTACGGCCTCACCGACATCCTGTACAACTGCAGCATAACTTCCCAACGTCTGTACTTCATGTCCTGACTGATGAAGGACAGTGTGCCGTAAGCCTCCTTCCTTGTACTGTGTACCTGTGACTCCACTTTCAGAGACCCGTGCACTTGAACGCCAAGGTATGTCTTTTCCAGTACACGCTTAAGACTCTGCCATTCACCATGGAAATTCTACCTTTACTTGATCTTAAAAAATACAAGCCCTCACACGTATCTATATTAAACCACATTTACCATTACTCAGCCTAATTCCCCACCTGTCATAATTTCTCATAACCTTTCTCACTGCCCACGATACTGCCCTTTTTAGTGTGATCTACAAACTTCCTCGTCATGCTTGAACGTTGTCATTGAAGTCATTGAGAAAAAAAAAACAGTAATGGCCTGAGCACCATTCCCTGCGGAACCGCACTACTCACAAGCACCCAGTCCAACAAGCATCCTTCCACTATTCCCCTCTGTTTCCTACCATCAAACCAGTTTGTATCCAATTTGTCAGCTCCCTCTGAATTCTATATAATCTATTCTTCCAGAGCAGCCTGCCATATGGAACCTTATCAAGGTTCTTACTGAAATCTACATAGACTATGTATCCCATCCGAGGAGCACACAATATTCCCTAAAGCTGTAACATTTTCCAGTCCACCCCATCCTCCATATCCCTGTAATATTCTCCAATCCATGCTATAATTCCCATTCGTGTAATATTCTCCAGACTCCACAACTGGTGTTAAATCTACCACATTCTCGACTCTACTGAATGTTTCCACACCC
>NW_025211115.1:21421-21842 GCF_004010195.1 Chiloscyllium plagiosum
ATGAGGGGGAGTGGGCAGTGACCAAGGGTCAGGGTGTGGGGTGTCTGGGTGACCCAGGGTCAAGGGGGGGAGGGGCCAGCTGCCGGAAAGGGTGCAGGACATGTCTCTGGCACTTGGTGACCCTGAACCTGTCCTGATGGAGCCCAGTGGGGGAGGGGGTTCTTGACTCTGAGAGTGATGTCTCTGGAGGTGGTGCCCCGAGGGGGATCCCTTGGGGGTGTAACTTTGGGAGTGGTGTCCCTGGGTGTGATGTCCCTGGGGAGAGGGGTGACCCTGGGGTGGGGTTTTGTGGAGGCAGTGACCCTGGGGGCGGTGACTCTTGGGGTGGTGCCCGTTTTTGGGAATGACTCTGGGGAAGGTGACGTAGGTGGGTGGGATCCTTGTGGGTGGTATCCCTGGGATTGGGTGACCCTGGGTGTGG
>NW_025211116.1:0-6082 GCF_004010195.1 Chiloscyllium plagiosum
CAGGGATGTGCAGGCTAGGTGGATTAGCCAGGGCAAATACAGGGTTATGGAGATAGTGTAGTGGGGCATGTCAAGGTGGGATCTCTTTGGAGGGGTAAAGTTGACTGAATGGCTTGCTTCCACACCGCACAGATTCTAAGATTCAATCTTATTTGAGTTCCTGTTCCCTTTCAGTTCGCTCTACAATACTATGAGACACTTACATTGTAATAGCACCTATTGTAGCCACACCAGAATAACCAGTACCTATCCTCCAGAGGCAACGAGACACCCTTATATTTTAAAAAAAACACAAGCTTATGCAAGGAAAATTCACAGGGGATTGTTGTCCATTGGAAGGAGTCCCTGTGAACACGGAAGTAGGTGTGGGCCTCAGTTATACTGTCCAAGGATTGAGTCAGTGTCAGTTGGGAGAAGCCACACGTGGAATTAAGTTATGAAGGAGAGACAGCTCCCCCCTCCCCCGCACCTAATGGGAATGACACTCCAGTCTCCCACAACAGCCCACCATTGTCGTGATAGGTCAAAAACTTAGAAAGGAGCCTCCACATTCCTGCCTTGCTCTGGTCAGCTTTCACCCCGCGTTTAACAAGAATCCAAACAATTCTGCCTGAAACATCGTCAAAGACTCCTCCACCTTCCAAAAGGAGACATCCAAAGAGTGACGACCCTCAGTGAGAAAAACATTTCGCCCAATCTTGGTTTTGAATGAAACCCTTTGTTTTTAACATTTGCCCCTCATTCTTGATTCTCCCTGAAGAAACATGCGCTCCACATCCACCATATCAAAATCCCTCAGTATCCTATTTGTTCCAGTCAGGTGACCTGTTACTGTCCCGGACTCAGGCAGATACAACCCGAGCCTGTGAAACCTTTTCTCTCAAGACTATTGTCTTATTCCAGGTATTACCAAACTAAGCCTTCTCTGAACTGTCTCCCACGCATTCACTTCTTCCCTTAGTGAGCAGTACTGTGCACAATCCTCCAGATGTGACCTCACCAGTACCCTGTCGAACTCTTGGGATAAATGGAAACATCCTGTTAACTGGCCTAATTCCTTCTTGTGATTTTATTTTCACTTTTTGCTGTTCAAGTACATGCTCACCCAGATCGCTCTGCCTCTCAGAGCTGCACAATCTCTTACCATTTAGCTAACGTGCTTCCTTTTTTTACTCTTCCTGCTAAAATGGACAATTTTGTACTTTCCCATATTATATTCCATTTGTTACATCTCTGTGCACTCATTCAACCTATCAATATACTTTAGTAGCCTCTTTATACCCTCCTCACAACCTGCTTTCCTACCTAGCTTTGTGTCATCAGAAAATTTTGGCAGCCACCCCATTTCTGTCCCTTTACCCGAGTCTCATTTATAAAATTTGTAAACAGTCGAGGTCCCATCACCAAATCCTGTGGAACATCCAACTGTTACACTTTACCAACCTGAAAAATCTGTGCCGTCTCTCTCTCTCCTCTAGCCAATATGCTATCCGGTACACCATGAGATTTTATTTTCTGCAATTACCTTTGACGTCGTGGTGGCTCAGTGGTTAGCACTGTTGCCTCACAGTGCCAGGGACTCGGGTTCGATTCCAGCCTCGGGCGACTGTCTGTGTGGAGTTTGTACATTCTCCCCGTGTCTGCGTGGGTTTCCTCCCACAGTCCAAACATGTGCAGGTCAGGTGAACTGGCCATGCTAAATTGCTCATGGTGTTCAGGGATGTGTAGGTTAGGTGCATTAGTCAGGGGTGGTACAGGGGAATGGGTCTGTGTGGGATACTCTTTGAAGGATCACTGTGGACTTGCTGAGATGAGGGGCCTGTTTCTACACAGTAGGGACTCTATGAATCTGTCAGGATTTTATGATGATCAAATGTATCCTGCAAATCTAAGTGCAGTATATCCACTTGTTTCCCTTTATCTACAGCACGTGTTATCTGCTTTCAAAGAACTGTAAAAGATTGGTCAAACATGGCTTCCCTTTCACAAAACCATGGCAACTCTGCCTAATTCCCTTCAATGTCCTGCCAAAACGTCTTTAATAAAACCTTCTAACATTTAGTCTGCGACAGATTTAGTCTAACATTAAAGTGCGAGCGGAGGTAGGATGAACTCGGAAGACTGCAGATAAGGTAAGGCAGTTTTTATTAAAATTACTTACCGGTAGCGGGCAGCGGTGTTTTTCTCTTTCACAGAAGGAGCGGGTGCAGCGGAGGAAGTGACGGGGACCAGAGGGGTAGCCAGGAAGGTAAGCAGTGAGTATAAATACTCACCCTTCGACGCCAACGGCCATTTTAAGTGCGAGCAGCAGTGGAGAAGGAGCGGGAGCAGCGGAGGAAGTGATGAGGATCGGAGGGGCAGCCGGGAAGGAAAGCAGTGACCATATATATCAGCAAGGCGGCTAAACCAGAGACTCTACTGCTGTAGTGTCTCCCACCCGCCCTCCTCCTCTAACCTAGTTAATAAGTAGGAAGAGCGGGAATGACGACCAGGGGACTGCCGATAGTATATCTGGGCAGTGGCTGAACCCGAGACACTACACGTGTTGTGTCTCCCCCCATCCCCAACCAAAAATAGGACTCTGGTTTGTTTAGGTAAGGATTTTCTTTATTGGTGATTGGTTAAAAATTTACTTTTTATGGTTTATCTATTAATTGGTTTTTAGAAAAAAAGTAATTTAATAAGCAGAGACGGCTGGGCAGGTGATGTGCTGTAGCTGTATGATGTGGGAGCTGGCTGATCCCATTGTGAACGGCAGTGACCACATCCGCAGCAAGTGCTGGTTGCTGGAAAAACTATGGCTCAGAGCTGATGATCTGGAATCTGAGCTTCAAACACTGCGGCACATCCGGGAGGGGGAGAGTTACCTGGATGCTTTGTTTCAGGAGGCAGTCACACCTGGGAGATTAAGTAATTCACATTCAGTTAGTGATCAGGCACAAAAGAGTGTGACTGTAAGTGAGGCAGGTAGGGGGAACCTGAGTTCAGGAGTGGAGGAGCCTCAGCCCTTGACCTTGTCCAACAGGTACGAGATTCTTGCTCCCTGTTCGGATGAGGGAAAGGGCTCTGGACAGGATGAGCCAGCTGACCAAGGCACCATGGTCCAGAAGGCCATTCAAGAGGGGGGAGCAAAAAGACAAGTAGTGGTTATAGGGGATTCTATAATTAGGGGGCAGATAGTATCCTGTGCAAGCCGGATCGGGAGTCTCGCATGGTGTGTTGCCTGCCCGGTACCAGGGTGTGGGACATCTCTGACCGGCTTGAAAGGATATTGGAGCAGGAGGGGGAGGATCCAGTTGTTGTGGTCCACGTTGGGACTAACAACATCGACAAAGCTAGGGTGGAGGACCTGTTTGGGGATTATCGAGCACTAGGAAGGAAATTGAAGTACAGGTCCTCAAGGGTCATAATCTCCGGATTACTGCCCGAGCCACCTGCCAATTGGCATAGGGATAAGAAAATTAGGGAAGTAAACACGTGGCTAAGGAATTAGTGTGGGAAAGAGGGATTCCATTTCATGGGGCATTGGCATCAGTTTTGGAACCGGAGGGATCTGTACCGTTGGGACAGTCTCCACCTGAACCGATCAGGTACCAATGTTCTAGCAAAGAGGATAAATAGGGTGGTCAGTAGGACTTTAAACTTCTGAGTTGGGGGGAAGGAAAAGTGAAAGCGACAGGGAGTATGGAGTTAAATGGAAAGATAAGCAGGAGGATAACGTGTGCAGGCGGATTTAACCTTGAGGCAGATTAGGAATGCAACAAAAAGGAAGGATATCTTAGGACATCTTATGACTTCCAATATCTCTAATGATAAGAAAGTTAGCATTAAGGCACTTTACCTGAATGCTCGTAGCATTCGTAACAAAGTAGATGAACTAACGGCACAGATCATCGTGAATGATTATGATGTGGTAGGCATCACAGAGACGTGGTTGCAGGGGGTTCAGGACTGGCAGTTAAACATCCAAGGATTTACAATTTATCGAAAAGACAGGGAGGTGGGCAGAGGGGGCGGGGTGGCCTTGTTAGTTAAGAACAAAATTAAATCTATGGCACTGAATGACATAGGGTCAGATGATGTGGAGTCTGTGTGGGTGGAATCGAGGAACCACAAAGGCAAAAAAACTAAAATGGGAGTTATGTACAGACCTCCTAACAGTGGTCAGGACCAGGGGCGCAACATGTACCGGGAAATAGAGAAGGCATGTCAGAAAGGCAAGGTCACGGTGATCATGGGAGACTTCAATATGCAGGTGGACTGGGTAAATAATGTTGCCAGTGGATCCAAAGAAAAGGAATTCTTGGAATGCTTACAGGATGGCTTTTTGGAACAGCTTGTCATGGAGCCCACAAGGGAGCAGGCTATTTTGGACCTAGTGCTATGTAATGAGTCAGATTTTATAAAAGATCTTAAAGTAAGGGAACACTTAGGAAGCATCGAGGAGAAAGTGAGGTCTGCAGATGCTGGAGATCAAAGTTGAAACTTTATTGCTGGAACAGCACAGCAGGTCAGGCAGCATCCAGGGAACAGGATGCTGCCTGTTCCCTGGATGCTGCCTGACCTGCTGTGCTGTTCCAGCAATAAAGTTTCAACACTTAGGAAGCAGCGATCATAATATGGTAGAGTTCAGTCTGCAGTTTGAAAGAGAGAAGGCAAAATTGGATGTAATGGTGTTACAGTTAAACAAAGGTAATTATGAGGGCATGAGAGAGGAACTGATGAAAATCGACTGGAAGCAGAGCCTACCAGGGAAGACAGTAGAGCAAAAATGGCAGGAATTTGTGGGTATAATTGAGGACACTGTACAGAGGTTCATCCCCAAGAAGAGAAAGATTATCCGGGGAGGGATTAGACAGCCATGGCTGACAAAGGAAGTCAGGAAATGTATCAAAGAAAAAGAGAGATCCTATAAAGTGGCCAAGAGCACTGGGAAATCAGAAGATTGGGAAGGCTACAAAAACAGAGGATAACAAAGAGAGAAATAAGGAAGGAGAGGATCAAATATGAAGGTAGGCTAGCCAGTAATATTAGAAATGATAGTAAAAGTTTCTTTCAATACATAAGAAACAAATGACAGGCAAAAGTAGACAGTGGGCCACTTCAAACTGATGCTGGAAGGCTAGTGATAGGAGATAAGGAAATAGCTGGAGAACTTAATAAGTACTTTGTGTCAGTCTTCGCAGTGGAAGACATGAGTAATATCCCAACAATTAAACGGAGTCAGGGGGCTGAGTTGAGTATGGTTGCCATTACAAAAGAGATAGTGCTAGAAAAGCTAAAAGGTGTTAAAATTGACAAATCTCCTGGCCCCAATGGTCTACATCCTAGAGTTCTGAGGGAGGTGGCTGAGGAAATAGCGGAAGCATTGGTTGAGATCTTACAAAAGTCACAGGAGTCAGGTAAAGTCCTGGATGATTGGAAGATTGCTGTTGTAACCCCATTGTTCAAGAAAGGATCAAGACAAAAGATGGAAAATTATAGGCCAATTAGCCTAACCTCGGTTGTTGGTAAAATTCTAGAATCCATCATTAAGGATGAGGTTTCTAAATTCTTGGAAGAGCAGGGTCGGATTAGAACAAGTCAGCATGGATTTAGTAAGAGGAGGTCGTGCCTGACAAACCTGTTAGAATTCTTTGAAGAGGTGACAAGTAGGTTAGACCAGGGAAACCCAGTGGATGTGGTCTATCTAGACTTCCAAAGGCCTTTGATAAGGAGCCACATGGGAGGCTGCTGAGTAAGGTGAGGGCCCATGGTGTTCGAGGTGAGCTACTGGTATGGCTGTCTGACAGGAGGCAGAGAGTTGGGATAAAAGGTTCTTTTTCGGAATGGCAGCCGGTGACAAGTGGTGTCCCACAGGGGTCAGTGTTGGGGGTGCAGCTGTTCACGTTATATATTAATGATCTGGATGAAGGGACTGGGGGCATTCTAGCGAAGTTTGCCGATGATACGAAGTTAGGTGGACAGGCAGGTAGTACTGAGGAAGTGGGGAGGCTGCAGAAGGATCTAGACAGTTTGGGAGAGTGGTCCAGGAAATGGCTGATGGAATTCAATGTGAGCAAATGCGAGATCTTGCACTTTG
>NW_025211116.1:6235-8488 GCF_004010195.1 Chiloscyllium plagiosum
AATTCAGAACAGAAATGCGGAGACATTTCTTCAGCCAGAGAGTGGTGGGCCTGTGGTATTCATTGCCACAGAGTGCAGTGGAGGCCGGGACGCTAAATGTCTTCAAGGCAGAAATTGATAAATTCTTGATGTCACAAGGAATTAAGGGCTACAGGGAGAATGCGGGTAAGTGGAGTTGAAATGCGCATCAGCCATGATTGAATGGTGGAGTGGACTCGATGGGCCGAATGGCCTTACTTCCACCCCTATGTCTTATGGTCTTATGGTCTTATGTTAAGCGAACTAGCTTGCAGTTTCCTACCGTCTGTCTCCCTTGGTTTTTTAAAATCAAAGAGTTAGATTCACTATCTCCCAATCTAATTGCATCATCCCCAATGTCAAGGGAGTTTTAGATAATGAAAATCAATCATCTTCAGGTCAATTCTGATCAAGAGTCAATTAAACTTGAAACATTAGCTTGCTGTGTTTCCACAGATGCTGCTTGAACCAGTGTGATTGCCAGCATTTGTTGTTTTCAGCACAGATTTCAACATCTGCAGGAATTTGCTCCTGCATCAACAATCTCACTAGCCCTTAGAGTCATAGAGTCCTAGAGATGTACAGCACGGAAACAGACCCTTCGGTCCAACCCGTCCACGCCGACCAGCTATCCCGACCCAATCTAGTCCCGCCTGTCAGCACCTGGCCCATATCCCTCCAAACCCTTCCTATTCATATACCCATCCAAATGCCTCTTAGATGTTGCAATTGTTCCAGCCTCCACCACTTCCTCTGGCAGCTCATTCCATACACGTACCACCCTCTGCGTGAAAAAGTTGCCCCTTAGGCCTCTCTTATATCTTTCCCCTCTCATCCTAAACCTATGCCCTCTACTTCTGGACTCCCCGATCCCAGGGAAAAGACTTTGTCTATTTATCCTATCCATGCCCTCATGATTTTGTAAACCTCTATAAGGTCACCCCTCAGCCTCCGATGCTCCAGGGAAAACAGCCCCAGCCTGTTCAGCCTCTCCCTATAGCTCAAATCCTCTAACCCTGGCAACATCCTTGTAAATCTTTTCTGAACCCTTTCAAGTTTCACAACATCTTTCCGATAGGAAGGAGACCAGAATTGCACGCCATATCCCAAAGTGGTCTAACCAATGACCTGTACAGCCGCAACATGACCTCCCAACTCCTGTACTCAATACTCTGACCAATAAAGGAAAGCATACCAAACGCTTTCTTCACTATCCTATCTAGCTGCGACTCCACTTTCAAGGAGCTATGAACCTGCACTCCAAGGTCCCTTTGTTCAGCAACACTCCCTAGGACCTTACCATTACGTGTATAAGTCCTGCCACGACGTGCTTTCCCAAAATGCAGCAACTCGCATTTATCTGAATTAAACTCCATCTGCCACTTCTCAGCCCATTGGCCCATCTGGTCCAGATCCTGTTGTAATCTGAGGTAACCTTCTTCGCTGTCCACTACACCTCCAATTTTGGTGTCACCCGCAAACTTACTAACTATACCTCTTATGCTCGCATCCAAATCATTTATATAAATGATGGAAAATAGTGGACCCAGCACCAATCCATGTCGCACTCCACTGCTCACAGGCCTCCAGTCTGAAAAACAACCCTCCACCACCACTCTCTGTCTTCTACCTTTGAGCCAGTTCTGTATCCAAATGGCTAGTTCTCCCTGTATTCCATGAGATCTAACCTTGCTCACCAGTCTCCCATGGGGAATCTTGTCGAACGCCTTACTGAAGTCCATATCGATCACGTCTACTGCTCTGCCCGCATCAATCCTCTTTGTTACTTCTTCAAAAACCTCAATCAAGTTTGTGAGACATGATTTCCCACGCACAAAGCCATGTTGATTATCCCTAATCAGTCCTTGGCTCTCCAACTACATGTACATCCTACCCCTCAGGATTCCCTCCAACAACTTGCCCACCACCGACGTCAGGCTCACTGCTCTATAGTTCCCTGGCTCATCCTTACCGCCCTTCTTAAACAGTGGCACCACATTTGCCAACCTCCAGTCTTCCGGTACCTCACCTGTGACTATCGATGATACAAATAACTCAGCACACACACTCACAAATACACTCTCTCTCTCACACACAAACACTTGCTCTCTCTTTCACAGACACACACACAAACACATACACTCTCTCTGAAACACACAAACTCGCAAAATACACGCTCTCTGCCACACACACTCAAAGCACACTCTCTCTCTTTCACACAGTCAAACACACACT
>NW_025211116.1:19567-21846 GCF_004010195.1 Chiloscyllium plagiosum
CAGATATCAGACCGTCCCTGAGGGGTAGGGTACCAGATATCAGACCACCCCTCAGAGGCAGGATACTGGGCAATTCCCACCAAGTCTCCACCAAAACCTCAACCCATTCTTCTGGATTGTCCTTGTGTATGAGAGGCTGCCATCATGTGCAGGGCTCTCCAGCGCTGCCTGTTCTAGGTACAGTGTGTTCAAATTCTGCCTGGGTAACTGGAGGGAATTCAAATTTAATTCATAGACTCTACAATTACAAATCTTGACTCGGTAAGAAAAACCGTCACCGGTATTGTTGTTAAAAAAAAAAGAACTGAGAGAAGGAAATCTGTTAGTCCGATCCAATCTGCACTACTCCAGACGCACAGCGATGGGCCAACTCTTGACTGCCCGCTGAAAACAGGCCACTCATTCAACAGCAGCATGGCATAAGCTACAATTAAATACTGGTCCCATACCATGAATGAATACAATATTGTGTGCAATTCTGGTCTTTCTGCAATATGAAGGATGCTGTGAAACTTCTAAGGGTTCAGAAAAAATTTACAAAGATGTCACCAGGGTTGGAGGGTTTGAGCTATAGGGAGAGGCTGAATAGGCTGGGGTTGTTTTCCCTGGAGCATTGGAGGCTGAGGGGTAACCTTATAGAGGTTTATAAAATCATGAGGGGTAAATAGACACTTGCACACTTTGCCCAGAGAAAAGCAGCATTAATGGTTCAAGGCAGGTATGGCTGAAGAGCTAGGATTATGTGCTGTTGACAAAGAGAGTGGAGCAGTGAGGAGGACCGATGCTGAGAATGCTCAGAAAACAAAAACAGCAAAGGGGGCGTTGATAATATTCGACCTGTGGTACAGATGCAATGAGGGTATTAATGGCAGAGAATAGCAGCAAAGAGGTGGGGACGGAGTGGAAAGGATCTCTGGAGCTCTGGATTATTGATGTTGTTGATATACCACCTTCTGCACACAGAGGGGTCTCGGAAATATCCAGCTTTTTCCTCAACTGAGGCTAGCCTGTCACCACAGGACCCTCAATCATGTCCAACACTTCTGCCCTCACCTTTTCTCTTCCCTCCACCTCAGCAGCCACCTCACCAGCCCGCACATTCAAAGGACCGTAAGATGCCATTTCCATTGTCTCCAGCGAGATCCCACCACCTGACACATGTTTCTCTGGGATGTGGGAGTTCAGAACTAGACGGCAGAGGTTTAAGGTGAGAGGGGAAGTATTTAAAAAGGACCTAAGGGGCAACATTTTCACGCAGAAGGTGGCGCGTGTATGGAATGAGTTGCCAGAGGAAGTGGTGGAGGCTGGTATAATTACAGCATTTAAAAGGCATCCGATGGGTATATGAATGGAATGGGTTTATGTTGAATGCGACTAGATGAACTTGGGATATCTGGTCGGCATGGATGAGTTGAATTGAAGGGTCTGTTCCCCTGCTATAACACAAACAAAGAACTCAGTTGTTAGAAAAATAAACTCTAATCGACTTCTTGAAACAAAATAGAGTCAGCAAATCGCAGGAAGCCAATAGAATCGCTTAGCTCAAGGACGAATACTTTGTTACTGTGCGTCAGGGTCATTGCAGGAGTTAGTGGCGCGGCTGCTGCCAGGGAAAGGGGCAATTTTAGGAGCAGCGGAAACTAACGCTGCAATTTGAGTGGGAGGTGTAGGCCATGACTTGCAGGCAGCAGGCGGAGGGTCTGGCCGAGTACCTGAACTGCCCGATCTGCTTGGACCTGTTCACCGAGCCGGTGATCCTGGAGTGCGGCCACAACTTCTGCCAGGGATGCATCCGGCGCTACTGGGAGGACAGCGAGGCCAGCTCCTGCCCCGAGTGCAGGGAGGTTTTCCGGGAGAGGACGCTGCGCCCGAACCGGGCACTGGGGAACCTGGCCGATCGGGCTCGCAGCCTGATCCAACAGCAGGAGGGTGGAACCGGAGCCCATCTAGCGGGCCAGGCATGGAGGGAGCAGGAAGCTGCAAGCAGCCCGTGGCCAGGTCCCCAGGAGCCCGGGGCTGCAGATCCGTCTCCTGGGACAGAACCCAGGCTGCTCCCCTTGTACTGCTGGCAGCACCGAGAGGAGCTGAAGCTGTTCTGTGAGACCGACAAGGAGCTGATCTGTGTGATGTGCCTGGACAGCAGAGGGGGTCAAAACCACCGCTCCCACAACTTCATGCTCATCAGCGAAGCCGTGGAGATGTACAAGGTTGAAAAAGTGTTTTTTTTTTAATTAAGAAGTTATTTTACAGAATCAAAAATGCTGGGAATTCTGAAAGAA
>NW_025211117.1:0-1408 GCF_004010195.1 Chiloscyllium plagiosum
TTTCTCAGTCTCACGGTTTTTTGTTTGCAAATATTTCTTGAGGAACTCTGCGTCTCCTGGTGGGTCTCTATATTTTCTCCATGACAAATTTGGCGCTGCGAGCAGGGTCGTACAGAGACTTACCTGGACAGAGGGCGGCAGTAACAGGGGGCACACCCAGGACTGACAGAATCAGGGTACCCGACAGAAAAAAGATTAGGGTTTTTGCTGTGAATTTGGACTGTATTCTGTTGGCTTGGAGTGGTCCTCGGGGAGGTGTGGGAACCTGCCGGGGGGGGGGGGGTCTCGCTGATCCAAGATCCAAAGGAGAGGGGGTAAATCGCTGCTGAAAGAGACGTGGAGAATTGGTCAAGAAAACTGCGCAGTGGGGTAAGGGGTGAGTAAGAAAACAATGGAGCAATAGTCTGAGTAAAAAGTCCACGTGGTGTATATAAGACCCTATAGATAGGGCAGAATAAATAAGGGGAAATTGTTTCACTGGAAGCGCTGATAGACTCTGTTTAGAAAAACTCATTATGGTGTTACTAGACTGTTAAATGTTTTAGATAAGGCCCGTAGGATAATAGGATTTTTGGAAATGAACAAAGGGTCTGTTTAAGTAAGGCTCTGGCTGAGAGAGATTGTTTACGGATGAGTACGTGTGCATCTGTGTGTGCGTCTGTCTGTGTGCGCCTGTGTGTGTTTGTGTGCGTCTGTATGTGTGTGTGAGTCTGTGTCTGTGAGTGTGTGTTTGTGCGTGAATGTCTGTGTCAGTGTGGGTGTCTGTGTGTGTTTGTGAGTGTGTGTGTGTGTGTGAGAGAGAGAGAGAGAGAAGAGAGAGAGAGTTTATAGTCTAAACAGTGTGATCTGATTTGTATGCCAATTGTTGGTGGTTAAATGTTTGTGTTTTGTCTCCCTGGAGCTTGAGATCTTGAGGGGAAATTTGATTTTAGTTTGCACTATAAGAATTTAAGATAGTTTCTTTTTGAGAGAGAAATTTCTCAACAACCCGTTAGTGATTGATGCATTTTGAAGGCGCAGTGTTAAGATTGGTTTAGGCTGAGTGAATGAGAATAGGTTGTTTGTATTAACTACCTGCAATAGAGCAGGTTTAGGAATTGATAGATTGGTAAGGAACAATTGCAAGCTATAAAGTTAGGGATTGCTTATACTACTGAACAAAGCACCCTCTTGAATGGTACGAGGAAGTGATTTACAAGAGCAAAGATTAGTTCGGCTGAAATATATCGCAGCATGGATAAAGGGACTGCAGTTGAGATACTGAGTAAGAAATTTCCATTGGCAAGAAATGATTAGATTCCTTACCGTGTGGAAACAGGCCCTTCGGCCCAACCAGTCCACACCAACCCTCCGAAGAGTAACCCACACAGACCCATTTCCCTCTGACTAATGCACCTAACACTATGGG
>NW_025211117.1:2465-21854 GCF_004010195.1 Chiloscyllium plagiosum
AATTCACCCTAACCTACACATCCCTGAGCACTATGGGTAATTTAGCACAGCCAATTCACCCTAACCTGCACATCTTTGGACTGTGCGGGGAAACTGGAGCACCCGGAGGAATCCCACGCAGAATGTGCAAACTCCACACAGACAGTGGAGGCTGGAATCGAACCTTGGACCCTGGTGCTGTGTCCCAGCACTGAGCCACCGATGATAATGTACAAAATTTCTGAGAACTGGGAAGAAAGAGCTAAGGAATTATTGGCAAAACGGCCAGAAGAAGGTAGCTTTAATATACATGTGTGCAATGAGATGGAAGGAGTAATTAAGCACCACAAGCTGAAAGATAAATCTAAAATTAGAACCCAAAAAAGGGATGAGGAGATAGAAATATTGAAACGTTTCAGGAAAGAGGGTGAGGAACTGAAGATAGCTTGTCAGGCACCTGTGGGGACGAGGAACGCTGGTAAGAACGAGCTGAGCAGTTACGGGAAACAGAAAAGCAGGAATCAGCACCCCCTCTATACCTAGATGTGGAGGAGTTGAATAGACCTCCTCCCTACTTGAATGAGGAGGCATTTAAGCAGTGTCCAGTAATAAAGGGAACAGCAGAAGTAGAGGGACAGTTAGAATGGGATGGAAGTGTGGAAGACAAAAATGAACTGAGGGAAAGAAGAGAGAGAGAGAGAGAGAAAAGGGAGCAAATAGAAACTATACGATGATAGCAGGAAAAGCTGAAACGTGTGCTGCGTGGGCTAAGGGAATAAAAGGAACACTCATTGCGATACGATGAAGGGCTGAAGGGAAAAGCAGTGAAAGTGACGCAGAGCGAGCAGAAAGAGATGATGAGAGACAAGGGAAGAAAAAGGCCCCAGTACCTAAAGAATGGGAGGAATTAGAAATAGCATCGGACTCCGAGCCCGAGGGGGATTTATTGAGAAGTAGTGTCGGTAAACGAAAAAAGGGCTAACAGGGAAGGACACTACCGCTCCTTATAAAAGAGGGGAGAGACCCACAATACATTCCTTGGGGAACTCAGGATCTGGAAGGGCTGAAGATTGCCCTGCCCCCAGTTTACATGAGGGAGCGGGAAAGGGGAGCAGGGCTTTTGAAGATAAAACTGCAGGGTGATTGCTGGCTATGGGAGACTTGAAGGCACTGCTGGTGAGGTTGGTAGGGGTCCCGAAGTTAAGGGAAATAAGGGTGTGAGCCCCTTTGAAAAAATGCGGCAGACAATCCAATGATCGAAGGGGTCGGGTTTGATCGAGTGAGACAGAATGTATGGCGGGCCTTAGGAGACTGATTATCCGCCCAATATGGACCCCCAGGCTCTAGGGGGGACAGACTGGGACAAAGTGAAAACCCGGCTGCTTACTTGGAGAAACGGTTAAAGAAGTGGAGGCTGGAAACAGAGCAAGACATAGAAGACTGATCAGTTGCTGACCACAATGTTCCGAAATCCCATCCTTGAGGGAATACCCTCCCGAGTCCGGTCAAGGCTGGAGGAGGTCGTGGGTCTGACATCATCGGGAAATTAGAGATCGTGCAGCCCGTGCAGTTGAAAGGTTTCGAAAAAGGGAAGGCTGACAAGATGTTGCCAGTCAGAACCGACACAGTAATCCAACACTGACGTGAACCAAGAGCCGGCGCAAGGTGGTGGAGTCCCCAAGGACAGGGACGTAGGAATGGGGGACTAAGGTCCATGATAAATAATCAGGCTCAAGGTGGGGGGGGGGGGCGGGGGCAGAAATGGGGAATGCCCATCAACCAGGCCACTTTAGGAGGAATTACCCTGATTGGACCGGGCCCTCCCTGCCCTACAGCGGACCTGGACAGCGGGAATCCCCAGTGGCCACTTCCCAGGCACCTACAGGCCCAGCAGGACCTGTGAACCTGGGTGGGAAGGGGCACTATCCTGCAGTAGCATGGGAGGCTGGTCAAGAACCAGTAATAAGTAATACAGAAGGGCGGCAGACACCAGTGATGAGAGACACTGGAGCTACATACACTTGTATACAGCCGCAGTATCCCTCTCATCTTCCCACGTCAAGTAAAGTTGTTAAAACTGGAGGGATCTCAGGGCAATCACAGTTAACCCGATTTACAGCTCCGGCAAGATTAGAAATGGAAGGTAGGGAGATAGTTCTGCCGATATTAGTGTCGAAAGAGACTTGTTAGGTAGGGAAGGTAAGGTTGGAGTGCACACAGCAGGGTTTGGTCATAGAAAAGGTCAATACACAATTAGTGATGCAAGAAGTTAAAGATATTAATGTTTATTGGATAAGGGATATAGCAAGTGATATTCAAGACATTTGGGGGATTGTGGGAAGCAGAGGTGTTGACGATGTTGACGAAAGCAAGGCCACCTAAGTCTGAGCTGCACTGTACAGTGATGTCCGATGAGTCTCAGGACGGGGTGTTGGAGAGGCAGGAACATTTGAGAAGGAATAGGGTTAGGGGAGCAGGGAGTGGATCCTGCAAATTGAGAGAAATGTGTTCCTGGAAAAGTGGTATAGAGTACCAGGCGCCGCACCACATGCAACCCGACTGGTAAATGAGGGAGAGCAATCGAAAGACTTAGGATCTATGGCCAGGGGTGTAGAAACAGTCGGGGAATGGCATATCCCTGGGAATCCAGGGATGGCAGCTATATTAAAATCCTAGCATGCTGCACCTTGACAGGGAATCCGAAGGAAGTCAAGGTAACGCCCCAACAGAGCATGCCAGTGACAGTAGAGGAAGGTGATCGATACAGTAATGAGCGATTGGATGCATCACTTTTGAGGTCACAGCGCGATACAGATGTGGGGAGAGTGAAATCAGCGTGCCCAGTGGAAAGAAGGTTGACAAATAAGGCTGGGACGGTCGTGAAATTTCTGATGAATTAAGTTATCCTCAGGTTTGGCATACCGTTCGGAAATTCGTTCAGACAATGGGTCTGCCTTCGTTCAGAAAGTAGTTAAGTTGGTGCTGCAGTCTTTTGAGAATCAAAACAGAGGTTTGGGTGTGTGTAGCATCCCCAGTCCCAGGGTATGGTGGAAAGGATTGATGGGACATCGAAAGCCAAATTAAAGAAGATCTGCACAAGCACCAACCTTAATTGGGTTAATGCGCTGGCGCTAATGAGTTATCGCATGCATGGCCAATCTAACACTGCATAGGTAGGCCTATGCCAGTGCCCAGGTGGAGAGGCCTAGTTGGGAATGTAAGTAATATATGCAGTAGCTAGCTATGATACATGAGACGATCCACCCGCAGGATACACAAAGGGGGCCGACACCTGTCAATGAGCAAGGAGCTATTACACCCGGGGATCGGGTACGTGCGGGTTTTTTCCGAGATGCTGGAATGAGCCGAGGAGAGAGGGAACCTTTCGTAGTGACTAAGGCATCACCTACCGCCGTCCAAGTGGACGGACGACACGTATGGTACCACCTTAACCATTGTACTAAAGCTCTCCCACCGGCACAAACTAACTCGAACACTGAGGTAAGTGGAGCGGAAGCCGAGGAACGTGGATACGGGCAGGGAACACAGGAGGCTAGTAGCACTCAGCAGGGTCCTGAACAAGGGGTATACAGATCATTCCAGATTGCGATGGAGATGTGGAGCATAGTTCTCCTGGCAGCGGGGCTGGGGAAGACATGGGGGATGCCCATGATACCCCCCCCTCTCTCTGATGCCAGGCCTGCATACTCAGACTTGGAGACCTGGACTGGTAATGCCAGGGTCACTCAGGCTGGGAGGCAAAGACGTATTAGAAGTGCAGACCTCGCTGCCCGAACATGGGCACGCGCCCGTGACAATCACTGGCATCAATGGGCAAACTATACGGCTGTAATGATGGCTAGACAGGACTGTTTCTTGTGTACTAGGGCAACCCCCTCATACTATGTTGTCCCTATGCCCTATAACTCGACCACCTGTACTTGCAACACTCCAGTTGACCTCTTAACCCGGATGATTCATCAACTTACAGGCAATCCCATTGCCCGTTTTAGTGCCTCCTACTCCAGGCCTCGACGTTCTATCAGCAGGGTGATGTGAGCAGGCAGCAACTCCCAACAGTGGTGTGGCTATAGTACCCCATGGTCCACCAGTCAGACTAATTACACCTTCCCCGTGGTTGCTTTCAGGATACGGGAAGGGTTGGAATGCTTTAAGCCAAAATGGCTCCACACCAGTCGGCCATTTTAAGGGTCTTTACGGGAATACGATTGAACTCGAGGTGGACACCACATCTGGAGCTGTTTTAAATTCTCAACGCGTTCCACTGGCAGATACGTGGTGGCTGTGTGGTAAGAAAGGAGGGTTGCGCCCGATGCTGCCCGCTGACTGGAGTGGCAGCTGTGCCCATGTAATGCTCCTGTGGTTATATCGCCACACGCGCAGCTTGACGCTACGTCACAGTCAGCTTTGCGCCGAACTAAGCGACGCTATGTCCCTGATCCGACAATAGGGATTGATCGCGTAGGACAGCCAAGAGGTATTCCTAACGAGTTTAAGGCCCGCAATGAGATTGCCGCGGGCTGGGAAGCTCTCATCCCCGGGATAGGGGTTAGCAAGAAGGCTGAATGGATTAATGACCTTTATTACAACCAGCAGAGATTTCTCAATTATACTGACGATGCCCTTGTGGCCTTGGGAGTACAATTGGATGCTATTACCAAAATGGCACGGGCAAAACAGGCAGGCCTTCGATTGGATCCTGGCAGAAAAAGGCGGGGTTTGTGTGATGTTTGGGGAACGTTGCTGTACCTTTCTACCTAAGAACACCAACCCTGGGGGGATCTTTTACTAAAGCGATGGACAAACTAAAGAATCTAATTCAGGAGGTAAAAGATAATGCGGGGTTTGGTCATCGGGCTTTTGATTGGCTGAATTCGGGTCTTGGGGAGCATGGTTTGTTAAGATTGGTCTTATTGTAGGTGCGGTTTTGCTTGTCGTTGCCTTTGTCTTTCGTCGTGCTTTACCTTTTTATTAAAGTCCTTTTTAGTTCGCATCACGACACGGCAACTTGTGGTCATTTCAGCTACCCCAGGAAGTGCTTACACCTCAGATGGAACCCCACCGCTCATTGTGATCTAACAACCACCACAGTGCAAGGAATATGTCCACGTGGGGATGTCGATGATACTTCTGAAGAACGCGCGGGTCCTAGATTGTGAAGGATCTTGGGTATTGTTTCCTGTTCTGGTTATTGGAGGACAGGGACCCCAGAAATGGAAGAAAAACCCTTTAAGTCTCAGACTCCGAAAATTATTTAGTCCGTGTTGGGACCTACATTGGGCACAAGAGAGGCTGAGCTTATTGTCTTCTTTCTCTAGGTGAGACCAGTAGGACTCAAAAGGGGGGGGGAGTAGAATATGGAAAATAAAGAATAAGAAAGCATGGGAAGGGTTAAATCATGGAGACCACCGGCAATCTGTGGTCTGTGGAAGGCAGGATGGGATAACCATAGTGGGACACTCTTACACCAATTAGCAGAGTAAGGTTAAGGCTGAAAGGTCACTGTGGCGAGATGAGAGAACACAAGTAATAAAGCAAGTTTCTCGAAGTATTATTATGACAGGATTGGGACCATAAATATTTGGGACATGACATTTAAATATCTAATTAATAGTTAGTACAGTCAGCTTGAGACAGGAGACTGTTGTAATAGATGGAATAGCTAAATATCTCTCATGTCAGGTTAGCCTGGAATGGAAGACCATTGTTACAAGAGTTAGCACTAAACATCTAACCGTGACATTAGAATAACACTAAGTAGAATGTACAACTAAAGGGATAATGGGAACTAATATCACTGGTTAGTTGTGTAGCTGGAGGGAGATACTTTGATGAATATAGTTGGACATGCTGATAAGCGAACAGAAACACAGTACAAAAAGGTATAAGAGTCCACAGACCGTGAGGTTCGGGGGCATTCGAGAATCTGCTTTCTCAGTCTCACGGTTTTTTGTTGGCAAATAAAAGACCGATTTCTTGAGGAACTCTCTGCGTCTCCTGGTGGTTCTCTATATTTTGTCAACAACAAATTAGACCTGAGGGGCAACTTTTTCACACAGAGGGTGGTGCGTGTATGGAATGAGCTGCCAGAGGAAGTGGTGGAGGCTGGTACAATTGCAACATTTAAGAGGCATTTGGATGGGTATATGAATAGGAAGGGTTTGGAGGGATACGGGCCGGGTGCTGGCAGGTGGGACTAGATTGGGTTGGGATATCTGGGTCGGCATGGACGGGTTGGACCGAAGGGTCTGTTTCCGTGCTGTACATCTCTACGAGTCCTTGAGAAACGCTGTCCCTTGTTTGGAACCGGAGTTCTGGAGCGCCAGTGCGGCCGGATTTTCACATCTGCCGAGTTTCTCGGTGAGTCTTTGCCGTCGGGGGTGGGGTGGGGGGGAAACACCGATTCCAATCCAGCACCGGGGAATGTAGCTACGGCAAACCAAGCTGCCACGGTGATCTGAGGGTGCTGAGACGATCTGGTCAAGCTGTAGAGTCCCGCAGCACGGAGACACAGCCATTCGGGTCTAACCAGCCCACGCCGGAGATAATCCCTAACCAGACCCACCCACCTACCTACTACTGGTCGCCATCCCTCCAAACCTTTCCTGGGAGAGAACTTGGGCATCTCGTCGGTTTACACAGAAGGCACTCGATGCTGCGGGATAGTGGGGGGAACTGACTGAATATCCAATTCTGGTGTCACAATCAGTTTGCCGGGAGCAGGGGAGGGGAATGTTGGAAGTGTGCCTGGGAGCAGCAAATGGATCCTTGTACCAGCTCTGTGTGCTGTACAATTTGGGAAACATGAAGTTCCCAGGATTTGAGCTCCGATCCACACCGCACAGTAATGAGTGCAGGGCTTCAAGACTCTTCAACGTCCTTCCTCACGTTCCGCCCCTCCTAAACCTCCTGCCCTTTCCCTTAAATCTGTTGTTATGAAGGTGTACTGTCCCTTTAAGAGCGCTGAAGGACTTAGCAAGTGCCGGAGAACTTACAACGTAACGTTTGGTCCAGCAGCTGGGCTGTTGCTACGAGACAAAACCAAATTCGAATTCGGCCAATCAGTTTAAATTATGCCCCGAGATACTAAACTCTAATCAAGTTTGAATTTGGTACTTTGACAATATTAAGACCAATGAAACGAGCCTATGCTTTGGGGTATGAACAAGTTGAACAGTTGGGAGGAAAACTGCCACCAGACCAACAGATGTAGGCTGCTGGTCAGAACTCTGAGAAAAACATTGACACTAACCTGGAGAGCCGAGGAAGAGATAAAGAGAAGTTTCGACAGCCGGCTGGTTTCGGAGCTTGAATTTGTCGGTAAATCTTAAATGGGGGAGGGGGGGGGGGAGTGGTTTATCAGACTAGTACTGTCTAGGGGAGAGTAAAAGATAGGTTAGAGGAAGGAGTTGCAAATGTGTGTTAAGTGATTGCTCTCTCCGTCAGACTTTAAGAAATAAAGTTGCTCATTTTTACTTTGGGAATAGTTCTTGAATTTTAACGGATTACAGCATGGGTTAAATCATTTCTGTGCCACGAGTTTAAAATTAGCACCATGTCCTAACACTGTGCCACCCTCCACACTCCCCCAGGTCATCGATCCCTCCCACCAAGGGGGAAAGGTTCCTTTCCGGCTGTCTCACCCTATCCACCTCCTGTAATATAGATGCCAGAACTGCCCGCACTCCGGCCTCACTGCATAACACCCCCCCACTTCCTCAAACCTTTCCACCTCATGACGCACACTCTGGGCTTCAGAATCCATCCTCTCTCGGAATACTATCGCAAGGCACAATCATTGCTAACTTTCACTACCAAGGGGATTTCCAGGAATCTTTCAAACAAACTGCTTCCTGAATTGCACTTTGTTTTCGGTGACCTTAGCCTGCCCTGAAGCTACAATGCTGGTGCAGACTTTTAAGTAGTCTGCTCTTCTGCGCGGCTAGCTAGCGGCAAATTGCATCGACGGGGGCCAATTTCCACACAATCGGAGCAACCACCTCTGACGGTGTTATTTCAAAGTTCAATGTAGCTCGGGTTCAGATTGGAAACAGATCCTTTCGGTTCAACTCATCCATCCTGACCCAGATATCCCAATCCAATATGGTCCCATTTGCCAGCACTTGGCCCATATCCCTCCAAACCCTTCCTATTCATATATCCATCCAGATGCCTTTTAAATGCTGTCATTGTACCAGCCTCCACCACTTCCTCTGGCAGCTCATTCCATACACGTACCACCCTCTGTGTGAAAAAGTTGCCCCTTAGGTCCCTTTTATATCTTTACCCTCTCACCCTAAACCTATGCCCCTCTAGTTCTGGACTCCCCACCCCAGGGAAATGACTTTGTCTATTTATCCTATCCGTGCTCCTCATAATTTTATAAACCTCCGACACTCCAGGGAAAACAGCCCCAGCCTGTTCAGCCTCTCCCTGTAGCTCAGACCCTCCAACCCTGGCAACATCCTTGCAAGGGTGCCAAAAAGATTTACAAGCTTCACAACATTTTTCCAGTTCGCAGCTCACTGCGTTTGACAAGTTCGACAGAATCCGACTCAAACCCACATTGAAAAGGATCAGGGTCAGGCGAGCACCTGAGTCAGAGTGGGAGATGTTGGGTTTGGTTTGGAAGGGGTTACGTCACTCAAGACAGACCGAGGTTTATCAAATCCCGAGCAGCATCAAGGTGGTGTACAGCAGGGTCTGACCCCTCGGCTGGGGGTGATTTGACCACAGGAGGGTGTATTTTTCAGGGGAAGAGGAGAGAGATTAAAGAAAGGACACGAGGGGCAATTGCTTTCACACACGGAGTGCATTCCCGTGTGGAATGACCTTCCTGAGGAAGTGGGGGGGGGGGGGGGACAGTTAGAGTAGAGAGAGCTTTACTCTGTATCTAACCCCTTGCTGTCTCTGCTCCTGGGAGTGTTGGATGGGGTAGTGCAGAGAGAGCTTTACTCTGTATCTCACCCTGTGCTGTCCTGTCCTGGGAACAGAGTAGAGAGAGCTTTACTCTGTATCTAACCCCTTGCTGTCTCTGCTCCTGGGAGTGTTGGATGGGGTAGTGCAGAGAGAGCTTTACTCTGTATCTCACCCTGTGCTGTCCTGTCCTGGGAACAGAGTAGAGAGAGCTTTACTCTGTATCTAACCCCTTGCTGTCTCTGCTCCTGGGAGTGTTGGATGGGGTAGTGCAGAGAGAGCTTTACTCTGTATCTCACCCTGTGCTGTCCTGTCCTGGGAACAGAGTAGAGAGAGCTTTACTCTGTATCTAACCCCTTGCTGTCTCTGCTCCTGGGAGTGTTGGATGGGGTAGTGCAGAGAGAGCTTTACTCTGTATCTCACCCTGTGCTGTCCTGTCCTGGGAACAGAGTAGAGAGAGCTTTACTCTGTATCTAACCCCTTGCTGTCTCTGCTCCTGGGAGTGTTGGATGGGGTAGTGCAGAGAGAGCTTTACTCTGTATCTCACCCTGTGCTGTCCTGTCCTGGGAACAGAGTAGAGAGAGCTTTACTCTGTATCTAACCCCTTGCTGTCTCTGCTCCTGGGAGTGTTGGATGGGGTAGTGCAGAGAGAGCTTTACTCTGTATCTCACCCTGTGCTGTCCTGTCCTGGGAACAGAGTAGAGAGAGCTTTACTCTGTATCTAACCCCTTGCTGTCTCTGCTCCTGGGAGTGTTGGATGGGGTAGTGCAGAGAGAGCTTTACTCTGTATCTCACCCTGTGCTGTCCTGTCCTGGGAACAGAGTAGAGAGAGCTTTACTCTGTATCTAACCCCTTGCTGTCTCTGCTCCTGGGAGTGTTGGATGGGGTAGTGCAGAGAGAGCTTTACTCTGTATCTCACCCTGTGCTGTCCTGTCCTGGGAACAGAGTAGAGAGAGCTTTACTCTGTATCTAACCCCTTGCTGTCTCTGCTCCTGGGAGTGTTGGATGGGGTAGTGCAGAGAGAGCTTTACTCTGTATCTCACCCTGTGCTGTCCTGTCCTGGGAACAGAGTAGAGAGAGCTTTACTCTGTATCTAACCCCTTGCTGTCTCTGCTCCTGGGAGTGTTGGATGGGGTAGTGCAGAGAGAGCTTTACTCTGTATCTCACCCTGTGCTGTCCTGTCCTGGGAACAGAGTAGAGAGAGCTTTACTCTGTATCTAACCCCTTGCTGTCTCTGCTCCTGGGAGTGTTGGATGGGGTAGTGCAGAGAGAGCTTTACTCTGTATCTCACCCTGTGCTGTCCTGTCCTGGGAACAGAGTAGAGAGAGCTTTACTCTGTATCTAACCCCTTGCTGTCTCTGCTCCTGGGAGTGTTGGATGGGGTAGTGCAGAGAGAGCTTTACTCTGTATCTCACCCTGTGCTGTCCTGTCCTGGGAACAGAGTAGAGAGAGCTTTACTCTGTATCTAACCCCTTGCTGTCTCTGCTCCTGGGAGTGTTGGATGGGGTAGTGCAGAGAGAGCTTTACTCTGTATCTCACCCTGTGCTGTCCTGTCCTGGGAACAGAGTAGAGAGAGCTTTACTCTGTATCTAACCCCTTGCTGTCTCTGCTCCTGGGAGTGTTGGATGGGGTAGTGCAGAGAGAGCTTTACTCTGTATCTCACCCTGTGCTGTCCTGTCCTGGGAACAGAGTAGAGAGAGCTTTACTCTGTATCTAACCCCTTGCTGTCTCTGCTCCTGGGAGTGTTGGATGGGGTAGTGCAGAGAGAGCTTTACTCTGTATCTCACCCTGTGCTGTCCTGTCCTGGGAACAGAGTAGAGAGAGCTTTACTCTGTATCTAACCCCTTGCTGTCTCTGCTCCTGGGAGTGTTGGATGGGGTAGTGCAGAGAGAGCTTTACTCTGTATCTCACCCTGTGCTGTCCTGTCCTGGGAACAGAGTAGAGAGAGCTTTACTCTGTATCTAACCCCTTGCTGTCTCTGCTCCTGGGAGTGTTGGATGGGGTAGTGCAGAGAGAGCTTTACTCTGTATCTCACCCTGTGCTGTCCTGTCCTGGGAACAGAGTAGAGAGAGCTTTACTCTGTATCTAACCCCTTGCTGTCTCTGCTCCTGGGAGTGTTGGATGGGGTAGTGCAGAGAGAGCTTTACTCTGTATCTCACCCTGTGCTGTCCTGTCCTGGGAACAGAGTAGAGAGAGCTTTACTCTGTATCTAACCCCTTGCTGTCTCTGCTCCTGGGAGTGTTGGATGGGGTAGTGCAGAGAGAGCTTTACTCTGTATCTCACCCTGTGCTGTCCTGTCCTGGGAACAGAGTAGAGAGAGCTTTACTCTGTATCTAACCCCTTGCTGTCTCTGCTCCTGGGAGTGTTGGATGGGGTAGTGCAGAGAGAGCTTTACTCTGTATCTCACCCTGTGCTGTCCTGTCCTGGGAACAGAGTAGAGAGAGCTTTACTCTGTATCTAACCCCTTGCTGTCTCTGCTCCTGGGAGTGTTGGATGGGGTAGTGCAGAGAGAGCTTTACTCTGTATCTCACCCTGTGCTGTCCTGTCCTGGGAACAGAGTAGAGAGAGCTTTACTCTGTATCTAACCCCGTGCTGTCCCTGTCCTGGGGAGTTGGGTGGGGGGGGGGGTTGGGCGAGGGAAACTTAACTTTCAGATGAAAGGATTAGAGGGAGCTACACTCGTCAAAGAAAGGAGGGCAGAGAGGAAATCAAAAACAGGAACAGATCAGTTTGGAGAGCACCAGAGTGCGTTGTAGAGTATGTTACTGAATATTTCAAAACATTGTCTGACAAGACAGGGTCAGCGTGGATTTAGGAAGGTTTGAGTACCCTGAGAGAGTTCTTTCAGGTGGTTCCTGGCAGACTAAGGGGAAATGGCATGTCAGCATTTGGATAAAATCGCATGCAGGCGCTTATTCGAGGAGTTCACTGGCTGCATGGGTTGCAGGATTGACTAACAAGCTCAAACACCCCGCCCCCCCCGGGAAAATAAGGGAGCCATTCTCAAGTTGGAAGTAACCAGAGAGATATCACGCGCTCGGGACCAAATTATTATTCACGATCCATATTTAGTGAGTTGGATGTGGGGCTCGAAAGTTGTCACCCAAATGTAGCGTCCCGACCTCTGGATCTGAACGTTTAAGTGCTGCCTGCTTCAGAGATGCGCTCAGACTGATTACAAATGCAGGCTCGCCCCCCCAACCCCCCACTCTCAGAGAGTCGAGCGTTCCTGCCAGAACCTTCGATAAGACAAAATGGCATCAAGCATTTCCTCGTAAAAACCGAAAATCCCTTTCAGATTTCGGCAAACACCAGCGTCTGTAAAAAGCGGAGAGGCACCAAGCGAACTTTCCCAAAGCGGGCAATACCTGGGCCTGGCTGTGGAGACCAATCGCAATGTTTCCACGGTAACAGGCAAGACACAGGGGCTTCGGAGAGGGTGCAAAGGAGGTTTCCCAGGATGCTGCCTGGACTGGAGGGCTGGCCGTGTGAAGGAAGGTTGAATAAGCTCAGACTTGTCTCTCTGGAGAGGAGGAGGAAGAGAGGAGACCTGATCGAGGTGTACAAAATAACCAGAGGAGAGTCAATAGCCAGAGACTTTTCCCCAGGGCAGGACTGACTGGTACGAGCAGTCATCGTTTGAAGATATTAGGAGGAAGGTATAAAGGAGACGTCAGAGGTTGGGCTCTTTACGCAGAGAGTTGTGAATGTTATGGAATGCGTTACCAGCGGTGGTGTTGGAAGCAGTCATTGGGGACACTTCAGTGACTGCTGGACATGCACATGGAAAGCAGGGAGTTGAGGGGTGCGTAGGTCAAGTTATTATATTAGGATTAAACCTCGGCTCAACATCGTGGGCCGAAGGGCCGGTTCTGTGCTGTCCTTTTCCATGTTCTGTGTTCAACGGTACGAGAGGAGGTGGCAAACGGGTGGGTCGTGAGGATCCAGAGGGGGAGGACCACGGCAGACGGGAGCGACGTGATCCTCTTCGGAGACGCAGAACATGGCTTCGGTGGCGAGAGAGGGGAAAGTGCCAGCCCCCACAGAGAGACCAGGCCTTGCTCTTGAGTAACCGAGTGAACGGACACTCGGCAAATGCCGGCCTCACTTTCACCAGAAGAACGCAAGTGCAAAGTTGCCTGGCCTCAGTGGTGTAGCACACCGGAGTATCGGTTGCAGTTCCAGGAAGGGCGCGGCAGACCGGCTCCTGGAGCGTTGGGAAGACTGCGGTATTCGGTCTGGAAGCATGACCTGGAAACTGACGGCTTTCTTAACCAGCGGATGAGGAAAGGAAGTTTCCCCAGCTTGAACCCAGGGCACACAGCTCAGAATAAGTAACTCGGCACTGCGCCGTGGATGGTCGATGCTCTCAATCCCAGAGAGCTGCTGTGGAAAGCACGGTCCTCCAGTCAGTTCACTGGCGGCGACTTCACTGTCCCTCCCTCACCCAGTGAACCCTGTGCTCGCTCACCGATCGCCCAAACACAGCCGGCTCTCCCTCAAAGGTCTCCCGCTCTCGCTGGGCGACGAGTTGAACATTTTTAACCAACGACCTACTTCTAGCGCCTTGACCACAACATCCAAGTCAGCCTCTGCCTCGGCGCGAACCGCGAGCTGCCTCGCTCCTTTGGATGGTGGAGGGGCCGCTGGTGAACTGGACGCGGGGAGCCGGGAGAAACAGCGCGATTAACGGAGGCGGCTGGGAGCCGCTCAAAAGCCTCGGAAACCCATCCGGCGAGACCGGAAGGCGGGGAGGGAACGCAAAACATTAGCGACGAGGAGAAAGCTTTGCCAATGTTTATTGTCGGAGCGCAGAGTTAATATTACACCGGGGGAGAGAAATAAAACATTGCCAACAGCGGAGAATTTGCATTGTGTGTGTTAACAACATACAGGGGACATTTGACAGAGATACAGCGAGGTTTCTTTTTTACAATTCTAAGTGATTAAAATAAGTCGATTCTGTACAGTTTTAGTATATAACAAGCCTATTTAGAGGTGAAGTGCATACACAAGTCCTTCAAATCTTGGTCATTTCCTCCAGCAAAGCCCGGTTCTCCTGGTAGACAAAGGTTTCCGCCTCCTCCACAGCTAGCAGCTGGCTCAGTGAGGTGACGCAGTGCTCCCACTCCCTCAGCCCCTCCGGGTACGAGGCAGAGGCCTGCTCGATACGGACAGACCGACGAACCGGGGTGAGGAAACGCACCGCCTGCTTTCCCAGCGACCGCATCGGCTCCGCTACTTCCTTCCTGCTGCGGAGACAGGAGCAGCCTTCTCAGAGCTTCACTTCCCCAGCCACCCGCAGAGATGACCACGGGTAAACCGCCAACGCCTCACCAAACCGCTAGGCTGCTGTTGTGTTAGATAGAGAGATAGAGAGAGAGAGAGACGCATCGGCTCCGCTACTTCCTTCCTGCTGCGGAGACAGGAGCAGCCTTCTCAGAGCTTCACTTCCCCAGCCACCCGCAGAGATGACCACGGGTAAACCGCCAACGCCTCACCAAACCGCTAGGCTGCTGTTGTGTTAGATAGAGAGATAGAGAGAGAGAGAGAGAGAGAGAGAGAGAGAGAGAGAGAGGGAGATAGAGAGGGAGCGCGACACAGAGGGAGAGCGAGCGCGACACAGAGGGAGAGCGAGCGCGACACAGAGGGAGAGCGAGCGCGACACAGAGGGAGAGCGAGCGCGACACAGAGGGAGAGCGAGCGCGACACAGAGGGAGAGCGAGCGCGACACAGAGGGAGAGCGAGCGCGACACAGAGGGAGAGCGAGCGCGACACAGAGGGAGAGCGAGCGCGACACAGAGGGAGAGCGAGCGCGACACAGAGGGAGAGCGAGCGCGACACAGAGGGAGAGCGAGCGCGACACAGAGGGAGAGCGAGCGCGACACAGAGGGAGAGCGAGCGCGACACAGAGGGAGAGCGAGCGCGACACAGAGGGAGAGCGAGCGCGACACAGAGGGAGAGCGAGCGCGACACAGAGGGAGAGCGAGCGCGACACAGAGGGAGAGCGAGCGCGACACAGAGGGAGAGCGAGCGCGACACAGAGGGAGAGCGAGCGCGACACAGAGGGAGAGCGAGCGCGACACAGAGGGAGAGCGAGCGCGACACAGAGGGAGAGCGAGCGCGACACAGAGGGAGAGCGAGCGCGACACAGAGGGAGAGCGAGCGCGACACAGAGGGAGAGCGAGCGCGACACAGAGGGAGAGCGAGCGCGACACAGAGGGAGAGCGAGCGCGACACAGAGGGAGAGCGAGCGCGACACAGAGGGAGAGCGAGCGCGACACAGAGGGAGAGCGAGCGCGACACAGAGGGAGAGCGAGCGCGACACAGAGGGAGAGCGAGCGCGACACAGAGGGAGAGCGAGCGCGACACAGAGGGAGAGCGAGCGCGACACAGAGGGAGAGCGAGCGCGACACAGAGGGAGAGCGAGCGCGACACAGAGGGAGAGCGAGCGCGACACAGAGGGAGAGCGAGCGCGACACAGAGGGAGAGCGAGCGCGACACAGAGGGAGAGCGAGCGCGACACAGAGGGAGAGCGAGCGCGACACAGAGGGAGAGCGAGCGCGACACAGAGGGAGAGCGAGCGCGACACAGAGGGAGAGCGAGCGCGACACAGAGGGAGAGCGAGCGCGACACAGAGGGAGAGCGAGCGCGACACAGAGGGAGAGCGAGCGCGACACAGAGGGAGAGCGAGCGCGACACAGAGGGAGAGCGAGCGCGACACAGAGGGAGAGCGAGCGCGACACAGAGGGAGAGCGAGCGCGACACAGAGGGAGAGCGAGCGCGACACAGAGGGAGAGCGAGCGCGACACAGAGGGAGAGCGAGCGCGACACAGAGGGAGAGCGAGCGCGACACAGAGGGAGAGCGAGCGCGACACAGAGGGAGAGCGAGCGCGACACAGAGGGAGAGCGAGCGCGACACAGAGGGAGAGCGAGCGCGACACAGAGGGAGAGCGAGCGCGACACAGAGGGAGAGCGAGCGCGACACAGAGGGAGAGCGAGCGCGACACAGAGGGAGAGCGAGCGCGACACAGAGGGAGAGCGAGCGCGACACAGAGGGAGAGCGAGCGCGACACAGAGGGAGAGCGAGCGCGACACAGAGGGAGAGCGAGCGCGACACAGAGGGAGAGCGAGCGCGACACAGAGGGAGAGCGAGCGCGACACAGAGGGAGAGCGAGCGCGACACAGAGGGAGAGCGAGCGCGACACAGAGGGAGAGCGAGCGCGACACAGAGGGAGAGCGAGCGCGACACAGAGGGAGAGCGAGCGCGACACAGAGGGAGAGCGAGCGCGACACAGAGGGAGAGCGAGCGCGACACAGAGGGAGAGCGAGCGCGACACAGAGGGAGAGCGAGCGCGACACAGAGGGAGAGCGAGCGCGACACAGAGGGAGAGCGAGCGCGACACAGAGGGAGAGCGAGCGCGACACAGAGGGAGAGCGAGCGCGACACAGAGGGAGAGCGAGCGCGACACAGAGGGAGAGCGAGCGCGACACAGAGGGAGAGCGAGCGCGACACAGAGGGAGAGCGAGCGCGACACAGAGGGAGAGCGAGCGCGACACAGAGGGAGAGCGAGCGCGACACAGAGGGAGAGCGAGCGCGACACAGAGGGAGAGCGAGCGCGACACAGAGGGAGAGCGAGCGCGACACAGAGGGAGAGCGAGCGCGACACAGAGGGAGAGCGAGCGCGACACAGAGGGAGAGCGAGCGCGACACAGAGGGAGAGCGAGCGCGACACAGAGGGAGAGCGAGCGCGACACAGAGGGAGAGCGAGCGCGACACAGAGGGAGAGCGAGCGCGACACAGAGGGAGAGCGAGCGCGACACAGAGGGAGAGCGAGCGCGACACAGAGGGAGAGCGAGCGCGACACAGAGGGAGAGCGAGCGCGACACAGAGGGAGAGCGAGCGCGACACAGAGGGAGAGCGAGCGCGACACAGAGGGAGAGCGAGCGCGACACAGAGGGAGAGCGAGCGCGACACAGAGGGAGAGCGAGCGCGACACAGAGGGAGAGCGAGCGCGACACAGAGGGAGAGCGAGCGCGACACAGAGGGAGAGCGAGCGCGACACAGAGGGAGAGCGAGCGCGACACAGAGGGAGAGCGAGCGCGACACAGAGGGAGAGCGAGCGCGACACAGAGGGAGAGCGAGCGCGACACAGAGGGAGAGCGAGCGCGACACAGAGGGAGAGCGAGCGCGACACAGAGGGAGAGCGAGCGCGACACAGAGGGAGAGCGAGCGCGACACAGAGGGAGAGCGAGCGCGACACAGAGGGAGAGCGAGCGCGACACAGAGGGAGAGCGAGCGCGACACAGAGGGAGAGCGAGCGCGACACAGAGGGAGAGCGAGCGCGACACAGAGGGAGAGCGAGCGCGACACAGAGGGAGAGCGAGCGCGACACAGAGGGAGAGCGAGCGCGACACAGAGGGAGAGCGAGCGCGACACAGAGGGAGAGCGAGCGCGACACAGAGGGAGAGCGAGCGCGACACAGAGGGAGAGCGAGCGCGACACAGAGGGAGAGCGAGCGCGACACAGAGGGAGAGCGAGCGCGACACAGAGGGAGAGCGAGCGCGACACAGAGGGAGAGCGAGCGCGACACAGAGGGAGAGCGAGCGCGACACAGAGGGAGAGCGAGCGCGACACAGAGGGAGAGCGAGCGCGACACAGAGGGAGAGCGAGCGCGACACAGAGGGAGAGCGAGCGCGACACAGAGGGAGAGCGAGCGCGACACAGAGGGAGAGCGAGCGCGACACAGAGGGAGAGCGAGCGCGACACAGAGGGAGAGCGAGCGCGACACAGAGGGAGAGCGAGCGCGACACAGAGGGAGAGCGAGCGCGACACAGAGGGAGAGCGAGCGCGACACAGAGGGAGAGCGAGCGCGACACAGAGGGAGAGCGAGCGCGACACAGAGGGAGAGCGAGCGCGACACAGAGGGAGAGCGAGCGCGACACAGAGGGAGAGCGAGCGCGACACAGAGGGAGAGCGAGCGCGACACAGAGGGAGAGCGAGCGCGACACAGAGGGAGAGCGAGCGCGACACAGAGGGAGAGCGAGCGCGACACAGAGGGAGAGCGAGCGCGACACAGAGGGAGAGCGAGCGCGACACAGAGGGAGAGCGAGCGCGACACAGAGGGAGAGCGAGCGCGACACAGAGGGAGAGCGAGCGCGACACAGAGGGAGAGAGAGCGCGACACAGAGGGAGAGAGAGCGCGACACAGAGGGAGAGTGCAGATTGCAGACAAAGGTCAGGGAAGTGTAAAAGAGAATGGGATGGGAGGGGGCATACTAGCAGGTGACTTGTTACCCAACTGGAGCGCAGCATCAGCATGCATCAGTGCAGAGGGATCTTGAGGTCCGAGTGGACAAATCAGAGGACAGCTAATAAGGAACGGAATTTTGCCCTTTCTTGTGAAAGGACGGTTGAAATCCTTACCGGTGCACTTGGGGAGTTGCTGTGACTCGGTACTTGACCACTGACGAGCCCGCTTTCTCACACGAAATCCTCCTGTGTGGCGTGACCGTGGCGAGACCTTCTTCAAACCCGTCCGTCTCTTCATCTCCAGTGTCATGCTCGTCTCCTGGCAGAGAACCCAAGTTAGTCAGTCGCTCGGTCAGAACGCGAGGGCAAAGGGGCACCAGGAATACCTGGACACATATGAAGGGGCGAGGGTGGGGCGCAGGTTCATAGTTCCTCAAGGCAGGAAGAGTGGGGGAAAAAAAAGCACGTCTCTGGCAAAGCTTGAGAGAATGACTGGTCCAGCCGGAACTGGCAGAGACTGCACGGGTTCCACAGAGGGGAAGGAGCAGATAACTTCTGGAAAATGCAAGGGGCAACGGAGGAATTGACAGAAATGAGCAATCGGCCAATCACACCGGTGTAACAACTGGGGCCGAAGGCAGGCAATGAAAGCAAGATGGCGGACGGGCTCGGTTCTAAAGCCTTCCAAGTTTCCGTAGGTTCTCACACAGCGGACTGGAGAGGGGCAAACGTCATCCCATGACTCTGAAAGATACAACGTGGGGGAGGGGGCAGAACTGAGCCCTTCGGATCTGCCAGCCTGCTTCGCCATTCTGGAATCGAACTCCACATTCCCAACCATCCTGGCAGTAGCCCTACCTGACAAGATTCACCCAAGGCTAAATGCCCTACTCTTACGTTGGTTTGTATTTCTCTGCGCAGGACTGGCTCCGGAAGGTGCAGGAGAAAGGCCGCAGAAGGGATTCATGGGAAAGGGATGAGCAGCTCCAGTACCATGGTTAAACTGGAGAGCCAGGGAAGGACTTGAAGCAGACAACATTGGGACAGGAGATTTGATAGAGGTGTTCAAGATCATAAAGGCGTTTGGAGATAGCAGTTAGGTCCCAACATGAGCGGCAAGGTGGCTCAGTGGTCAGCACTGCTGCCTCACGGCGCCAGGGTCCCAGGTTCAATTCCAGCCTCGGGCGACGCTAAATAACCCCATCGTGCTCACCCTGACC